>NC_079381.1:16162500-16462500 GCF_021018895.1 Seriola aureovittata | reverse complement strand
ACATGGTACGGTATACAGATTTCATAGTATATTAAGGCCTATAAAGTGAGAAAAATGACATAGTATGGTATGGCAAAAAAAGTAAAAAAACGACATAGTATAGTATGGCAAAAAAATGAAAAAATGGCATAGTATATTAAGGCATAAAAACATCTGAAACAGTCATAATATGGTACGGTATACAGATTTTATAGTATATTAAGGCCTATAAAGTAAGAAAAACGAAAAAGCATAGTTTGGCAAAAAAAGTCAAAAACCACAAAGTATAGTATGGCAAAAAAATGAAAAAATTGCATAGTGTATTGATGGATAAAAACGTCATAATATACTATGGTATAAAGATGTCATTGTATATTTAAATGTAAAAAGTGAGAAAAACAGCATAGTATAGTATGGCAAAAAAAGTAAAAAAACGACATAGTATACTATGGCAAAAAGAAGGAAAAAAATGGCATAGTATATTAAGGCATAAAAACGTCATAATATACTATGGTATAAGGATGTCATCGTATATTTAAATGTAAAAAGTGAGAAAAACGGCATAGTATAGTATGGCAAAAAAAATGAAAAATGGCATAGTATAGTATGGGGAACAAAAAAAATGAAAAAATGGCACAGTATATTAAGGCATAAAAACATCCAAAAACATCAAAATATAATAGTATGAAGATCCCACAGTATATTAAGGCCTAATAAGTGAAAAAAACGACAAAGTATAGTATGGAAAAAAAATGAAAAAAACGACATAGTATACTATGGCAAAAAAATTTAAAAATGGCATAGTATATTGAGGCATAAAAACATCAGAAAATGTCATGATATGGTATGGTATACAGATTTCATAGTATATTAAGGCCTATAAAGTGAGAAAAATGACAGAGTATGGTATGGCAAAAAAAGTAAAAAAACAACATAGTATAGTATGGCAAAAAAATGAAAAAATGGCATAGTATATTAAGGCATAAAAACATCTGAAACAGTCATAATATGGTACGGTATACAGATTTTATAGTATATTAAGGCCTATAAAGTAAGAAAAACGAAAAAGCATAGTTTGGCAAAAAAAGTCAAAAACCACAAAGTATAGTATGGCAAAAAAATGAAAAAATTGCATAGTGTATTGATGGATAAAAACGTCATAATATACTATGGTATAAAGATGTCATTGTATATTTAAATGTAAAAAGTGAGAAAAACGGCATAGTATAGTATGGCAAAAAAAAGAAAAAATGGCATAGTATAGTATGGGGAAAAAAATGAAAAAATGGCATAGTATATTAAGGCATAAAAACATCAAAAAACATCAAAATATAATAGTATAAAGATGTCACAGTATATTAAGGCCTAATAAGTGAAAAAAACGACAAAGTATAGTATGGAAAAAAAATGAAAAAAACGACATAGTATAGTATGGCAAAAAAAATAAAAAATGGCATAGTATATTGAGGCATAAAAACATCAGAAAATGTCATGATATGGTATGGTATACAGATTTCATAGTATATTAAGGCCTATAAAGTGAGAAAAATGACAGAGTATGGTATGGCAAAAAAAGTAAAAAAACAACATAGTATAGTATGGCAAAAAAATGAAAAAATGGCATAGTATATTAAGGCATAAAAACATCTGAAACAGTCATAATATGGTACGGTATACAGATTTTATAGTATATTAAGGCCTATAAAGTAAGAAAGACGAAAAAGCATAGTTTTGCAAAAAAAAGTCAAAAACCACATAGTATAGTATGGCAAAAAAGTGAAAAAATTGCATAGTGTATTGAGGCATTAAAAACATCAAAAAACGTCATAATATACTAAGGTTTAAAGATGTCATTGTATATTGAAACCTAAAAAGTGAGAAAAATGACATAGTATGGTATGGCTAAAAAAGTAAAAAAAACGACATAGTATGGCAAAAAAATGAAAAAATGGCATAGTATATTAAGGCATAAAAACATCAGAAAATGTCATGATATGGTATGGTATACAGATTTCAAAATATATTAAGGCCTATAAAGTGAGAAAAATTACATAGTATGGTATAGCAAAAAAATGAAGAAATGGCATAGTATATTAAGGCATGAAAACATCCGAAACCGTCATAATATGGTACGGTATACAGATTTCATAGTATATTAAGGCCTATAAAGTGAGAAAAATGACATAGTATGGTATGGCAAAAAAAGTAAAAAAAACGACATAGTATAGTATGGCAAAAAAATTTAAAAATGGCATAGTATATTAAGGCATAAAAACGTCATAAATACTATGGCATAAAGATGTCATCGTATATTTAAATGTAAAAAGTGAGAAAAACGGCATAGTATAGTATGGCAAAAAAAATGAAAAAACGGCACAGTATATTAAGGCATAAAAACATCCAAAAACATCAAAATATAATAGTATGAAGATGTCACAGTATATTAAGGCCTAATAAGTGAAAAAAACGACAAAGTATAGTATGGAAAAAAAATGAAAAAAACGACATAGTATATTGAGGCATAAAAACATCAGAAAATGTCATGATATGGTATGGTATACAGATTTCATAGTATATTAAGGCCTATAAAGTGAGAAAAATGACATAGTATGGTATGGCAAAAAAAGTAAAAAAACCACAAAGTATAGTATGGCAAAAAAATGAAAAAATTGCATAGTGTATTGATGGATAAAAACGTCATAATATACTATGGTATAAAGATGTCATTGTATATTTAAATGTAAAAAGTGAGAAAAACGGCATAGTATAGTATGGCAAAAAAAAGAAAAAATGGCATAGTATAGCATGGGAAAAAAAATGAAAAAATGGCATAGTATATTAAGGCGTAAAAACATCAAAAAATAATAATATAAAGATGTCACAGTATATTAAGGCCTAATAAGTGAAAAAAACAACAAAGTATAGTATGGAGAAAAAAAATGAAAAAAACGACATAGTATACTATGGCAAAAAAGAATGAAAAAAATGGCATAGTATATTAAGGCATAAAAACATCCAAAACTGTCATAACGTGGTACGGTATACAGATTTCATAGTATATTAAGGCCTATAAAGTGAGAAAAATGACATAGTATGGTATGGCAAAAAAAGTAAAAAAACGACATAGTATACTATGGCAAAAAAGAATGAAAAAAATGGCATAGTATATTAAGGCATAAAAACATCAGAAACAGTCATAATATGGTACGGTATACAGATTTCATAGTATATTAAGGCCTATAAAGTGAGAAAAATGACATAGTATGGTATGGCAAAAAAAGTAAAAAAACCACAAAGTATAGTATGGCAAAAAAATGAAAAAATTGCATAGTGTATTGATGGATAAAAACGTCATAATATACTATGGTATAAAGATGTCATTGTATATTTAAATGTAAAAAGTGAGAAAAACGGCATAGTATAGTATGGCAAAAAAAAAAAAAATGGCATAGTATAGCATGGGAAAAAAAATGAAAAAATGGCATAGTATATTAAGGCATAAAAACATCAAAAAACATCAAAATATAATAATATAAAGATGTCACAGTATATTAAAGCCTAATAAGTGAAAAAAACAAAGTATAGTATGGAAAAAAAAATGAAAAAAACGACACAGTATAGTATGGCAAAAAAGAATGAAAAAAATGGCATAGTATATTAAGGCATAAAAACATCCAAAACTGTCATAACATGGTACGGTATACAGATTTCATAGTATATTAAGGCCTATAAAGTGAGAAAAATGACATAGTATGGTATGGCAAAAAAAGTAAAAAAACGACATAGTATAGTATGGCAAAAAAATGAAAAAATGGCATAGTATATTAAGGCATAAAAACGTCATAATATACTATGGTATAAGGATGTCATCGTATATTTAAATGTAAAAAGTGAGAAAAACGGCATAGTATAGTATGGCAAAAAAAGTAAAAAAACGACATAGTATAGTATGGCAAAAAAATTAAAAAATGGCATAGTATATTGAGGCATAAAAACATCAGAAAATGTCATGATATGGTATGGTATACAGATTTCATAGTATATTAAGGCCTATAAAGTGAGAAAAATGACATAGTATGGTATGGCAAAAAAAGTAAAAAAACGACATAGTATAGTATGGCAAAAAAATGAAAAAATGGCATAGTATATTAAGGCATAAAAACATCTGAAACAGTCATAATATGGTACGGTATACAGATTTTATAGTATATTAAGGCCTATAAAGTAAGAAAAACGAAAAAGCATAGTTTGGCAAAAAAAGTCAAAAACCACAAAGTATAGTATGGCAAAAAAATGAAAAAATTGCATAGTGTATTGATGGATAAAAACGTCATAATATACTATGGTATAAAGATGTCATTGTATATTTAAATGTAAAAAGTGAGAAAAACGGCATAGTATAGTATGGCAAAAAAATGAAAAAAACGACATAGTATACTATGGCAAAAAAAATGAAAAAAATGGCATAGTATATTAAGGCATAAAAACATCCAAAACTGTCATAACATGGTACGGTATACAGATTTCATAGTATATTAAGGCCTATAAAGTGAGAAAAATGACATAGTATGGTATGGCAAAAAAAGTAAAAAAACGACATAGTATAGTATGGCAAAAAAATGAAAAAATGGCATAGTATATTAAGGCATAAAAACGTCATAATATACTATGGTATAAGGATGTCATCGTATATTTAAATGTAAAAAGTGAGAAAAACGGCATAGTATAGTATGGCAAAAAAAATGAAAAATGGTATAGTATGGGGAACAAAAAAAATGAAAAAAGGGCATAGTATATTAAGGCATAAAAACATCAAAAAACATCAAAATATAATAATATAAAGATGTCACAGTATATTAAGGCCTAATAAGTGAAAAAAACGACAAAGTATAGTATGGAAAAAAAAAATGAAAAAAACGACATAGTATAATATGGCAAAAAAAAATGAAAAAAATGGCATAAAAACATCCAAAACTGTCATAACATGGTACGGTATACAGATTTCATAGTATATTAATGCCTATAAAGTGAGAAAAACTTCATAGTATAGTAAGGCATAAAAATAAAAAAAAACGTCATAGTATAATGAGGCATAAAATGTCATATTCTAGTAAAGTATTAGTCGCCATAAATCTAATGCATATATCTTTGGACTGTGAGAAGTAGGCAACAAGTCTAACCACTGCTTCATTGTGATGCCTCATAAATTGTATAGAGGGTTAGGGGTTAGGCATAAAACTGTCATAGCATAACGTAAGGCATAACAAAGTGATAGTATTCATGGCTATGATTTTTTATGAAAGAAATTGAACTCATATTTTGATATATCCAACATTTTATTTTTAATCCTACTAGCAACTAGCCTACAGAAGACAGAAGTCAGGGTTAGTTCACCAGTTAATGCTAGATAACATGGTTAAATAACATCAGTGTACATTTTTCTGGTTACGTTAGGTACCACTTTGATATTCTCACATGACGTGAGCCTTCAGATAGCCCCGCCCTTTCAGTCAATCAAATGTTAGCTAGCCTAAATTGGTTGTCTTGGAAACACCCTCTTGAAGGGTACATTGGAATGATCTAATATGACTTCACTCCAAACAAAGTGCCAACAAGTTCACTCAAATATTGGTAGGGACGAAAAAAAATGCTGTTATGTGCGCCCTTATAACCAGCTGAAGCTACAGGCTACAGTGTTGAAACAACAGATAATACAACCCGCAGTTTAAATCAGTTGACTTGTGTATTCTGGCTCAAATTTGGATGAATTCAGCACCTATCACCATGTTTTATTTACAACTTCAATGACAAAGCATTTTGAATCTGCCTCTGACTTTTCCAAAGCAAAAATTGCTCAGACTCATGGGTATTGTAGTAGTATCAGCTGATGGACAAAACATGATTTCTCAAAAAGCTGCATAACATTAAGGATATTGTTTTTAAAAAATTGGAATACACACTGGGACAAAAACAGCAGATCCTCCCACTTTGCAACACTACAGTCAAAAGCCCAAAGATATTCATTTACTGTTAGATATACTAAATAAGAGTCAACAGATCCTCATATAAGAAGCAGAGAACCAGTAAATGTTTGGCCTTTACATTCAAAATTATAATCTAATAGTTGCAGTATAATTTTATTTTGATTGATGAATCCAGTAATCCTTTGCGTTCTAGTACGTATGTTTAACCATTGTCAAGATATAGCCTGTACCTGTATCCATGTAGCCAACAGTTCTTTCTTTCACTCATCAGTTTATAAATCTCCTCTTCCAGTCTAGTAATTTGTCACTTGCAGACAAATAACACCATCTTTTTGTAATCTAATCTGATTCTAAATGAGAGATTCAGCTACTGTATCTTGACAGTGTAGGCTCCAACAGCATAGCCAGCCAACAAGATGTTATCCCTGAGGGCTAACATGTCTGTTTTCACTGCACAGAGGTAAATTAACCGTGATGCTAATTGTCAGCCAGGGCCGACTCTGTCTTTCTTCCACTTCTTTCTTCTTTTTCTCAATAGGCTTCCCCCTATACTGTCCCAAGATTGAGTCATTTCTATATATATGTGTACACACTTTTTTCTTGCTTCATCTCCTCCTACATTTATTTCACTTCGTCTGTCACCATTTCTTCCCACTTACTCTTCTCCCGCTCTTTTTTCCACTACAGGAGTTGAATAAATTTTCTTTCTGTCTTCACACTGGCTTTGCTGCATGAGTTGCTCTCTTATTGTGTAATGTCTTCCCCATTGTCCCTGTTTGTATTGTGTTAAAAAGAGAAGCTTACATGTGTTGTGACTCTAAATGAAACGAAAACCATCGTCATAAATCCATCTCTGTCAAGGACACAACAGAGAATAAGAAAACAAAGCTTCTCATGGTGTTGATGGCAAATTCATATTGTTTAACTCTGTCAAATGCATTTGAATATTCAGACACCAGGGATTGTGTTGATTGATGTGGACGAGTGCTGAAGGACGTTCTGTAGGTTCTAGGGATGGGGGTCCTCAGTGGGGAGGCAACCCCAGCACTGAGAGCTCCTGTTGGGATCCCCACAGTCACAGAGCCCCAGGCATGTGTCAGGGCTAACCAAAGGCAAATCAGTGGCCAAGGACGTGCTGTAGCACTCGCACACAAACGCACACATGGTGCTGTTAAAATTCTGAAGTGTGGTCTGTTTATTGTGTCACGTTGTAAAGGCGAAGACATGTAAATGAGGAGCCTCCAGTGTGGACATGTATGAATTGGTAGTATAATGACCTACTGTGGTGCCAAGATTAGTTACGCAGTCTATCTGGTAATGGCAGAGGAAACAGTGTGTGCGCCATTGTGTTTTTTTGTGATGTTGATGTATCTTCATTATACCACAGTTGATTCCCAACAGACTGTGCTGATAAGTGATCAGACAAAAAAAAAAACACACCAGTTTGTTCCATCACATTTTTTTATTTTTTCCTGTTAGTTTATTTTTCAATTGCTTAGAAAAACAAAACAAACAAGAGCTCACAGATGACCCACTATTGCCAATGTACAGCTTGTCTGTGTTCCGACCGGAGCCTAATTTTTTTTTTCAATATTCATGAGAATATGCAAATGAAGGTGCGTCTCATTCAATCGTCGAGTGAGTCATGTGACCCGAGCAATGGGGTCTAAGGGCACGCGGGGTGGGGAGGCTCCAGCGCCACAGACGAGGGGAGGGCGATCCCCACCTGCACCCATCTGCTGTGAGAGGGAGCCACTCTTTGCATAATGGAAACTGACCAATGGGTTTCTTTTTCTTTTCACAAACTAAAACACAGTAATACCACACTTACACACTTGCCAGCAAGCTAGGTATCACAACAGTTTCAGATGTCTTGAAAACCCACCACAAGGGGAAAATTATATATATAAATGAGCTAAATATAATTTAAATAGAAACCTAGAAATAAAATAAGGACAACAAAAGACAAAAAAAAAAGACAGTATAACAAATCACATCTTAAGCAGACACATACTTACAGATAATTAGGCTGCACCTCCAAAAACATTTGTGAGCTTTAAATCACCCTTCTCATCTAACTAATCTTCTGGGGTGTGTTTCTACCACACAGGATCTTAATTCTTGATGCAAGACAGAGAAAATAATATAAAAACACTTATAACTGCCCACAGAGATTCAATGGGAAACTAAGTATGTGTATGCATGTTCGTGTGTGTGTGTGTGTGTGTGCGTGTGTGTGCTCCCAAGCAATGAGTTAGTTCCTGATAGAAATGCATGGGAAAGGCCAACTTCTAGCCATGGTCATGTGCAACATCTCTGTTGCACTACTCCCCTTTGTTTCAATGTTTTAAAATACTTGTAGATATACTGTATGAGGATTATATATAGAGCCCATTTACAAATGGTACATGATTGGCTTGGTACGTCAATATCATAGTACACACGTTAGCTGGAATAAGGGACACATATGAGAAGCTAATGAGGTCATACGATAAGATTTTCTGCTTTTCATCATTGTCATCTTCAAATACACAGGTTAATAGTTGTCATTTTTCTCAAAAACAAAGCAAGATCAAATACAGTTGATATTAAACACTTGCAAAATGTCCACTGCAAAGAATGGCTTGAGTAAGAGAAAATTTTAAAGAAGCATTCCACTTCTGTTTCTCTGTGCCATGCTTTTTTTTTCTTTTCTTTTTTTTTTTTTTTTTTTACATCACATCACTTTTTTCATCTTCAAATGTGTTCTTTTCTTGAGCAACAGAACAATGTGAATAAGTCCAACTGTTTAGTCCTCAGCATGCTCCCTGCTGCAACAGGCCCTGCAGACCCCAAAACAAGAGAGCTCCTATAAAAATGGATAATTGACAAGGCCACTAGTCCATTAAAACATCCTAAAATCCCTCACTAGGCTCAACCCATTTCTCTCACTACTGAGATTTTCATATTATACCACAAGCACTGATTCAAATTCAAACTTTTGCTTATTTTGAATTTTTCTTAAAGCAAATTGCCTCAAAACAGTGCAAAACAAATCAAACCTGTGCAATAAGGCCTACCACTACATTATCTCATACATACATTTTATCACAAAAACAAGAATTCAAAATGAAATGACAATAACAAAAACAATAAATGATTACAAAAATAATATAATAATATAATAATAATATCAATGATGGTGTTAACAAAGCATGGACATGCACGGCATAACAGAGGAGAAGAGACATTCCCTTGTAGGACAAAAACAAAAGAATTATCAGACAGCAGTGTCTGTTTTAATGCTTTTTTTATTCCTGACCCCCCACCACAACACTTCTGCTGCCTCTATTGGTAACACCGGCCCGAGCTTGGGGAGCAGGGAACTGGGGTGCCAGAGGGGTGTGTTAGGAGTGTGTCGTCTCACAAGGGCTCAAGTAGCCATCTGCCACCCTACTCTAGCCAGCCTGATCCTTATCCTCAGCCCAGGCCAGCCCAGCAGGCCTGCTGTCTCATCCCCACAAAAAGGCTTCTGCTGGGGGTGTGGGGGGGTTGAGGAGACAAAGGCAGGGAGGAGCAGTGGGAGCTGGGGAGCTACACAACGAGACCCTTTGACCTGGTCCCCTGGCCCGGCGAGGCAGACAGCCCAGACAGACAGCACCGTGTCTACTGCCTGCCTCCTCCTCCTCCTCCTCTTTTATCAGCCACACAGACCCCAGGGGCTGACAGAGAGACAGAGGTGGGGGAAGGAGAAAGAGACCGAGGGAAAGGGAGGGTGGCGGGGCAAATGAACACAATGAAGAGACTGACACGCACTGCCCTGATCACCCCCCTTCCTCCCCCCCTCCATTCATCTTTGGGCACAGATCTCTCTATTCCCTACGGATAGGCTGCTGCCCTCTCCTCCTCTCCCCTGTGTGACCCCCCCCTCTCTTGTCTGTTCCCTCCTTTACCCCTCATCAGCCACATCCAGGCAAGCTCCCACACTCTGTGTGGCCAAGCACGCCCCTACTGGCCACCTATTCACTAGTGTTTTCTGAAATTTGTGTCAGATAGGCTTGTCATTGTTTTAATGTCACATGTAGTGTTGCCAGGGTAGCTGAGAGCTACCTGCCCGGTGGCGGGCGTGTGGTTTGTTTGTGGCAGTGGTCACTTATCTTGGAGAAATTATCGAATTTGTACAGTTACCACGTGAAGCATATATTTGTTTCGAGAGTGACATTGTCATTAACTTTCTGTTTCGTGGTAAAACGAGAAGAGCGGACTGTTGCGCAACTGGAAAATGTCTCTTCTCCTCCCGGGGGAGCTGGCACCTAGGCAGTGGTGGTGAGCTTTTGGATGGTACGGTTGTAGTACTGGGTGGTGAGAGCCTCCAGGGGGCTCCAGCGGTGTGCATGCAGCTCGATGACCTCCATAAGGAGAGAGCGGGTCAGCTGAGATTCGGCCGGACAAAGCATCTTGTCCCTGACGGCTGCTAGGAGTTCTGTCATCATCTCTGGCAGCTGCTCTTCCAGGAGACGCCCAGCGCTCTGCAACTGGTGGATAAAAAGGGATAGAGGGAGGGAGGGAGTCAGTGAGGAGGCAGGAGGTCAGAGAAAGTGTGTGGGTCCCTCACTGAGAGCAAGACACAACGTCTGGCACCTTGTTTCTGTGGATACAGTCGGACAGCAGAGGTTCACACACCCTCTGGCCATAGAGCTGTGTGTGTGAGGGCCTGCTGGTAAATAATCAAGGTTGCAAAGGTTGGAGTTGTGTTTGTGAGCATCCGGAAACTGTTTTCTGACCAGAGCTCACCTGTCTTTGTGCTTTCTGTTATTTTACAATGTATTCTGCTCTCGTACAATTTTATCTATAATTCTACTTAAATTCTCCAGCATTTCTTTATTATTCATAAACCTGAGGAGAGTGGCAGGGATGGTCAGAACATAAACTGCTTTAGAATATCAAAGATACAGTGCAGACCTCCATATCTTTTTCAATACTGACGTTAAAGCTGAGACTTGGCACTTTAATGTATAATCCATTATTTTATTTCAAATTGAATCTGCCAAAGCACAGAGCCTGAAAAAATGTGTAACTGTCTAAATACTGGACTGTATGTGTTTGAGATGGCTGTGCACAGTTACTACACTACACTATTGTGGATTAAAATAAAACATGGGCTTCATGGGTTTAAATAGGTATGTTGTTAGAATTTGTTGAACTGGACATTTTGGTCGGTCCACACATAGGGACAGACCTTCAAAGGGCTGTTTGAGGGTTAAGACTTGTTTTTAGGTTTGTGTGTGGTGGTGTGGTGGGGTGGGGTACATACCTCCATGGAGCAGCAGAGGACTGCGTCTTCCTTAACATCTGTGGACTCTAACAGCTACAGGGGACAAGAACAGACACTATGTGAATATAGAGCAAAGCAAAGAGCTGCACAGAATAAAATAAACTAAGAGAAATACAAATGTAGTATCAACAACAGGTCCAGCATAGTGACCAAAATCTAACAAGGCCAGCAGATGTATAAATATATTTATATTTGGGCACAGGCCACACAGGGAGATTAAGCAAATGCAAGTGTTTGCATGTGTTAATCAGTTCACCAGAGAAGGGGAAAAAAAGAGAGAACGACCTAATCCCGATTGTAAATATTTTCTACATTAACATTTTAAATCTTGGAAGACAACAGACCAGGCTTTCATCCTGCCAAGCTGGCTGATCATCACACATCAAGGCTTGCTTTATGCACATTGTATATCTCCACACACACACATACACACACACACGCGCACATAATGTACACACACAGTGTAGCCAAAAACAAACAGTAGAGCTGGTAAACATGTTAGCTGGCTTTTCCCCTCATGCTGGCCCCATGCACAGATGGGCATACAACTGCCACTTTTTAACAATGCAGGGAGGGATGGCAACAAAGGGAGGCAGAGCGATAGAGTCAGAACCTGCTATGTTACAACTATGGGCATTTACTGTCAGATTATAGATTAAACACTCCCTTTTTCAGATCTGAGGCCATTTTATTTCTTAAAAGTCTGTTTCCAAAGTGGCACTTTAATTAACCTGAAGGAGGGAAGGAAGTAACAGGTTGTTAACAGGGGGAGGTTGTTTTTGCTGGAGTAATGCCTAATTAAGCATTGGAAGTGTAGACCTGCTGCACAATGAGGTAAATAAGGTATAAATGCAGGGTACAGGCACATAGTTATGGAAACAGTAAGTGAGATGATGCAGTGAATACACAGGAAACCAACGTGTTTACGAGCAAGATTGAAGTGTGACTTTAATGGTCTATATGTGATATTTTTTTTAATATATTTTTGATAATAATCAATGACAATAATGTGAAGTCAGTGTTAAAGTCACTCGTAGTGATGAACCTACAGAGAACTATCACCTGAACCTGCAGCTCTCCTTGACGTTTGCAAACATGCCAAATAACCCAGCCGATGTCTGTGTTTGATTTGAACATTTTTAGCAGAACTCCATACACAGAGTGGAGTACCCCTAAATGCATGCTGTAAGAAAGAGCTCCAAGAAAAACACTGTCATGGAAACACTGTCTGAATCTTTATTACTGAAAAAGAAACAGAAAGCAGCACCATCTGATGCTAGGATCCTGTAAGATTAATGGTACCTATCATTCAGGCCCAGCGGTTGTGCAGACGTCAGCTCCTCAGTATGCTTAGACGGGTGTGTGACAGTGTAGCTGTTTGATGTGGGAACACAAGTCTCGTCGCTTCCAGTGTAGGAGAAAAGTGTGACATGCAGGATTAGCTCATAATGAGTTCTCCGGGGAGCTGAGGCTGAAGTTTTCCTCAATATGTTTAAAATGGTCTAATCTATACTTACTGTATCTATTATCTGCTCTCCTATCCATCGCAACAGCTGTTTTTTCTGTTCTTCAACTGTTCTCCAATGTGATAGCGCTCCTATTGTTCCTACTCTAATATAAGTAGAAAAGGAACATCTGCAGAAGAAAGTGTTTCTCTGAGACTGCTTAACTCACAGTCTCTCTACAGAAGCTGAAAACAGTGAGCCAAATCTCTGGTTAGTTACATCATGAAGAATCAAAGCTCGCTGCACTGGGAAACCTCAAGATTCTGTGTCATTTCCATTTACACTATTTTCATTCAAAAGACATTTGATCAGGAACATTAAAAGCAACAAAAACTAGGACAGCCGTGATCCTCTTGTAGCACTGATAAGAAGAAACGCACCCAACATGACAACAACACCTTGAGTGACTTGGTGAAGTCAACGAGAAAAACATTCTCATTTAATTAAATGGTGTGCTGAGGCTTTATCTACCTTCAGTTTGACTTCATTACTCAATGCATCTATGTTTGTATGTGTTGAAACCTGTCATCAGCCTGCTGACTAAAAAAAAAAAGAGAGGATTAGAGAAAAACATTTTTCATCAAGATTATGACTACTTCAACTTTAACCGGGTTCCACATTGTTGCATAGCAACAGCAGTTCTAGCGTCAGGAGCAGCACTTCCCTGAGTTACATTACATAAGATTACTCTATTTGTGTTGCATCAGTACTGAATTTTAGTAGGTCCTTAACAAAAAGACCTACTAAACAAAACTAACAAAACAAAAAGTACAATATAACACACTTAAAGCTGATTGATACTCAGAATAAATAAATATTCTTACTCATTGACTCTGGGTTGTGAGGGCCCATGCTGTCTTTCAAAAAGGGAGAGCAAGGCACAATATAAATAGCTTCTGATGTCACCACCAGACAGTGTAAGTACATGCTTTCTGCAGTGTGCAACTGCAAACCAATATCCTGATGAAGTCCTCTGTGGGACAGATGCAGGTCATTTGCTTCAATAAAAGACGGTTTTATATTATAGATAATTAATAAGTGTCCTGGAACCCGCCCCCTGATTTTCCAGGACTATTAGACAGCGTGCAGGACTGTTCGTCCTTAAGATGGACATTTTTGTTAGTTCCCTTTTATCTTTTTTAAGCTAAGATATTTTAACACGAATTCATTTCTTTTTGTCTCTGCAGTTTAGCACAGGCTATGTTTTATATATTTTTGTACCATGGTCTGGGTAAAAATGAACTTCTGATAGAGGCCAGAGTAGGTGTATTTCAACTGTTTCAAGCACATGTTGTTTGGCTCAATCACTGTTCTAAATTTATACATCCACCACAAAGTTTCTTAACAACCT
Source organism: Seriola aureovittata (assembly GCF_021018895.1). Taxonomy (NCBI): domain Eukaryota; kingdom Metazoa; phylum Chordata; class Actinopteri; order Carangiformes; family Carangidae; genus Seriola; species Seriola aureovittata. Next base: position 16,448,367 of record NC_079381.1, on the reverse strand, counting down.
ATGTAACCACAGCAACATGTTGAAGCAGAAGCAAGCCTAATAAACAAGCAGAAGAAAGAGAAAATTTGCTTCATAAATTTTCCATAGGGAGACCTACCCCCAACAAAAAAAATGCCAATTTGATTTGCAGAACAATCTTCGCTGAGGCCCACAACTTAACTTCTTTTTTTTTTTTTTTTTAAAATACCTTTGTATTTTTCCTAATGAAATTGCCATTTTTAACAGTTTCACCAAGTGCTACACATATTAAGAATCAGAATAACCTCAGCTAATGATGAATGTCACTAAAAGACTTCTGTACAGTATAATAGGTCAATAGCCCATAAAACAACAAAAAAAAACCTTGAATTTTTCCTTATTTTATAGATATAAAAAAAAAATTGTAAACCATAATAAAGAAAGTAAATAAATAAAAATAAATAAATTCATTAATTCATAAATAAATAAATAAAAAATTCCACACTTAAAATTGTTCTTGTTTGTTTGAGTCGTTCTAGAGGTGATTTGAAGTTTCTATCTTTATCTGTTTATGAGATATGCTTATTCTCTGGGGCAGTATTTAAGAGCGTTTTTTTCCTGCTCCAAATCCTCTGCTGCACTAAATATATGACAAGCCTCTGAATCAGACACTCTGATTGGCTGTGATGTCACCCACTGGAGCCAATAGGAATGTCTGATTCAGTCACATGACGCTAAACGTCACCGACAAAGAATGCGGATCAGAATCGATCAATAAAACACAGTGCCGGCCGACCAATTTGGTGCCCTAGGCAAGATTTTAGCTGGCACCCCCTTGCATCGCATTCAGTTTCACTACCAACGTTCATAAACTCACACAGAAACTTCATAGCTTTGTCTTCAAGATTGTTTTCTTTTAAATAGAAAATAATCCACAAAATAAAAAACGTTTTAGAAACAAGTGACATAAATTAAATTATTGCACAAAATAAGATATTAAAGAAATCAATGAATACATAAAAAATTATTGCACAAACAAAAAAACTATTAACTGCAAATGCAATATGCATAATGTAGCTGCACAATGTGTTCTACAGCACACATGGGCGAATTTTGTCTGGTGTGGACAATCCGCTAGTGTCTCGCTTTCATAGAGTCGATCCAGCCGTCTGTGTTGTGTGTCTGCCAAGGGGGACGGATAGTGCCCCTGCACAGTGTCCCTACCCAAGCGATTAGGTGATTACATGGTTTTTGTCTCCATTTGGTAGGTGAATCTAGTACTGACACAGACTGTCTATATGTATTTTATATATCAGATATGTTTGAATTTTATTATTATGTGTGTGTTTAGAACTTTTTATTTAGGGGTTGGATGGTAAATTTGGAGATTTCACCTAGATCAATATCAATTTTGAGACGTGTAATGTTCAGATGTTGTAGTATGGTATAGTAGAGGTTTTGGGCTGGCCCTGCATAATTACAAAGGGATATTCACTCTGAAAGTGTCATTTTTGTTAGGCGAAAATAAAAGTGTTGATTGTTGATGAATCTCACAAGTGTTACCTTTCTTTTCACAGATAAAGAAGATTGAAGATTATACATGTAGATATCAGCCTAGAGGTTACTGACTAGGAGTAAATGAAGATGGCACACAGCATAAATGAACAATTTCATTTCAGTTTAGTAACTTTGTGTGACTATTACAAGCAGGGCAAACGCTGGCTAACCAGATGTCAATGAAAATGTATGACACAGCCCGCAGGTGAAAACGACACCTGAATGGGCAAAACGTTAATATTTCCAATTTCCCTGTTGAATTTAAGGTGGGAGTAACATTAACTGACGTTAACTCGGGCTATTTATTGATTAGCAAACCACGTTACTATTACTACAAAAGTAAGCTAGCAAGTTAATACTCTGCTCCAACAACATCAGTAACTACAAATGCAATAGACTATTTATTTCATCATGTTACTGTACCTCTGTCTTTTTCCTGTTTTTCCTCCTCTCCCTTTCTTCTTTTTCTACCCTGGGCTCCAGAGAGCTTTGGTTGTTTTAACATGATGAAAGATACAGCGTCTTTTCTGGGGTCGCGGCAGGTACCCAGAAAAAAAGGCCTCTTCTTATTAAAGAGGCTTTGGTATGTAGTTATGTTGTTGTGTGGGCTTATGTAATATTTTTGAAATAATAGTTGTGTAAGTAAATAGTAAAAAATAAACATTTTGATTTTATTTTCTTCCCCCATTTGCGGTGCCGTCATACATAGGGGGCAGCGCTGAATAAACACACAAGCAGCAATGTGCCAGAAAAACGGCAAAACTACTCCAAATGTTGCATAACTTTTAATATTAGTGTCTCTATCGAAGTCAGTGATGACCTACGGTGATGACACACGGATGATCAGGGGCTTGATAGAAAGCGCCGATCGTGTACTTTTAAGGAGAAAAAAAATTACATGTCTCAAGCCCAAAAGGTCGCGGAGCAATGTTGCTCTACGGACAATATGAAATTTGGAAGCGTATACGCTCCCACGGGCTTAAGAGGGTTAAAGATTCTCAAATCAATATTATATTATAGTATTATATAAATAATGGATCAAATGCCTGTGTGTAATGTGAAAAGAGTTGGTCGTGGCGATGAACCTACACAGAATAATCATCCCACTCTGCAGTTCCCCCTACTGAGTATTTTTGCATCAGTCATTGTTTTGGTTCAGGTTCAGCACTCTTGTGAGCATCATATCTAGAGGCAGCTGGGTGTTTAACAGAACATTAATAAACCGACCTGGTAGAGTGCGTATCATATAGTCCTAATCGCAGCGGCCATGGATACGAGTCCGACCCACAGCCTTTTGCTGCATGCCATCCCCACTCTCTCTCTCTTTACCCCCGCTGATTTTCCTGTGTATCTCCCACTGTCCTATCTGAATAAAGGCAAAAATGCCCAAAAATTAAAATAAATAAATATATAAACCCACTGTGCACTACCTGCCCAGCAGGCGGCAAAGTTAAAGCGCCAGATATTTTCCTTAGGAGATGGTAGAGGCCAAAAACAGAGCCAAACAGGAGTGAATGATGGTCACCAGGTGGCCAGAAACCAGACTCCGAATTAATGTTAATGTTGCTCTGTCCGCTGGATGTGTAAAATGCAACTGTTAACATGTTTGCCATATCAACTGAAAATATTTCAGTTTACAGCTTGTTGGGCATAAATAATAATAGTAATAATAATAATAATATTAAAACACAAGATTAAAAAAAAAAAAAATTCTGGCTCCTGACCATGAGGTGTAAGGGAATAAATAATGATTCATTTTAAGGCTGCCTTCAATGCAGAATTAGTCAAGGATTATATCATGTACTGCATTTATATGTGGATTGTGGCATATAAAAAAAAAACACCATTGGTTTGTGTGAAACAGTTCGACCATCAGAGGACAGGAATATAATAGCCTGTCAGTCATGAATGAATAAGATCACTGCTCATCAACTCTGTCTATGCATAATGCTGTCATGTGCACTCAAACACACAAACACACACTCTGACACACCTCAGTTGTTACCTAATACTGTTCTGCAGGCTATATCTACAGAAGACAGCCACTACAAAACGCACTGCCATACACACACATGCAAGGACATATGCCTGCACAACATGCACGCAGACACACGCAAACATTATGGCACATGGCTTGTAGTCTGAGTCTGACATGTTACAGCAGGATAGTCAAAACAGCAGATGGATAAAAAATAGGAACAATGGCTCTGGGAAATAGATTGTTGAACAACCACATGAGCACACACACACACACACACACACACACACACACACACACACACACACACACACACACACACACACACACACACACACACACACACACACACACACACACACACATAATTATACAAATATTTCCACATTGTTCACAGTTATGTTCAGACTTCAAGCATCCCAAAGCTAAACATGACACTGCTGATGCTGGAATATGGAGGTGTGTTCTCTTTGACTGGTTACCCCACACCCTTGTTCATGTCGCCGAGCATTTAAACAAACTGTGATAATGCCCTAGGCATACACTCAGACAGGGTGTGGATGGCATTAGTAGTGTGTGATTGTATTTTGGTAGTGAGACACAGGGTGTGTGTTGAGCGTCGGGCCGGCAGAGGTGTGGACGTGGGCTGTAAAAGCACCTGCCACGTGCCTCAACCCTGTCATTATTTCTACTGTAATGCTCTAAACTACATATTAAAAACAATTTTCACTCCCAGATTCTGTCGCTTCCCTCCCCCTTTTCTACCTGTCGTGCAATCAGTAAACTTCCTGCGCACCAACTGCCCCCCCCCCCCACCCCCCCCCCCCACATCCCTATGCGCTTCCCCTTTCAATATTCCATCTGTCATTAACCACTTCTGTATTGTGGTATGTCTGCTACAGCTACTCTGTATGGTTTCCATGGTGTGCTTAACAAAGCATGACCAGCTGATGGGAACTGAACCTGGGGTCACGTATTTTCCTGGAACTGATAGTGTCCCGACTGTTTGCACCACAAACCAAACCCCAATGTGGTGTCTCAAGTCTAGACTAGGTCTGGCCAAAAACAGGAAACTCTGGTTTGGTGCGTGTATCGATCTGAACAGACAAGATGTACAAACAGAGCTGGACGCTTTCCTCTTACTAGTGGACACATGGATGATGTTGTTTGATTGGTTATTGACATACTTTGATCATAAAGGTGCAGATCTGGATACAGACCTCTCGTAGGCAGGTGTAGATTGGACACACCAGCACCCTGAATGGCTCTCCGGAGCTGCTCCTCATGGTGCCAAACACCTCACACAAGAAGGTGATGAAACCCAACCACCTCTCCACATCTGACTGCTGTAGCTCCTCGCGACGGGAGAAATCCCTCTGTGGGGAGGGGTAGAAAGAGAAAGACACACAGACATATGCAGATTTAGTTTGGAAAATACATCGACAGATAAGCTTTCATAAATGTTTAATACAACTTCTATGTAGGCAGTAGGTAGGTGGATATTTAAGTGTTTCATAAATTCATCAGCTGCAGAGGTAACCACCATTAACATCTTTACTATCTCTCTGATGGGGAGTTTTTGTAGGTGGCACACATATTAACCTTGTGGTGCTTTGAGTACTTAAAGCCAAAAAGCTGTTGAAAAACACATTAAACAAATTCATGAATTTCTTTTATCTGCCAAAAGTAGAGGAGAATATGTTAATTTGGTTTGAAAGTGAAGGGTAGTGAACTGTGTCAGTGTTGTAAAAGTGTTGGGGTTAATATGGGTTAATGCTTAATGTGCACTTGTAAAGACGTTATACAGCAGGTTAAACTGAAGCTTTATTAACAGTCAGAACAACTCAATCTGCTTCTCATATTTTTCCAGAGTGTCCCTCCTATTGTTGTGGACTGAGGTGAACTGGAGACATGAGCGGTTTATATTCTCACAGAATTGTACAACTATGCTGAAGGCCTGCATGTACACAGACATGCACAAAATATGCAGCCTTGAATGGATCCAATAGAAAATTCACTCACACCATCTAAAATAAACATACCACACACACTCAAAAACAACGACACACGCCTTTCATACACTTCCAAGGACATCGCCATGGTATTTGACACTTAAACAACAAGCCAGCAAAAGGGGGAGATACACACACATATAGAAAAGTAATAGCAAGCGTTAGCAGTAGCAAAGAGAAGCTTAGGTAAGAAAAAAAAAAGATGATGCAGGAGCCAACAGCATTATTGGAAAAAAGTCACTCTTCTCAGCCATGCTAAATAAAGTATCTTTCATAGGTGGAAGTCTGGGTTTGTTTAATCAAAGCAACAACAAACCCCAATGCCTGTCGTTTAATAAGCAGAGCGGTCGCACACTAATTACCCCCATATTGAGATCCAGGGGTCTGGAAGCAACATCATTAATGATGGCCTTCATGAGCCCACTTATGACATTTAAAATGTTTTAAAAGCAAAAAAGCCAAAATGTCAAAGACAAGGAGGGGGTCCATGCTGGCTGGGAAGTGGGAATTAAAGTGAGAAATAAAGGAAGGGGCGGGACCACACAGCTGTGATAAAGGGGGAATAAATAAAAATTGATGGTGGTGGGGGGGGATTAAGAGGATTAAGGCAGGATTGACTACTGCTGCGTCTGGGATAAAATCTCACATCTAAAGAAAGAGGTGTTTAAATGGAAAAACACAAAAACAGAACAGAGGACAGAAGAAGATGTGGATGAAGAGAGCATCTGCAGGAGGAAGAAAGAGGAGTGCGAAAAAGAAGAAGACACGATGAGGCAGCAGGTGGATTAACATTTAGACTTTGAATGTCATCTGAAGACAGCATGTATATCTTGTTTGCCTACTTCTAGATTGTCTGCCGCTCTGGTGAGGTCGTCTGGCACACAGAATGGAGCAAGGGGTGAAAGGGAGGAGAGTGGTTAGAGAGAGGGAGGGAGGGATGGGAAGAGTGCAGGGAGAAGTAGCAAGGCACTGGCCCGTGTCGTTCTGGGGGAGCAGGGGAATAGAGAGCTCACGAGGGACGCAGAGGGGGGAGAGAGGGAAGGGGAGAGCCGCAGTGAAATATATAACGGCTGAGAGGATGTTTTCATCATGGGTGCAAGACTGGAACAGTGCTGTAAAGTGAAGGAATGGAGGGTGAAGGAGGGGTGGGAGGGGAGAGGTCTCTCTCTCTCCCCTGGGTGTTTAGATTAGCTACTTTGCCCACTGACATTTACAACATCACACACACAGTTGGCTTCCGCCTGAAAGTGCTTCTCGTAAAACTAAGGGGGGATTGAAACAACTAAATTACAGAGGGGATTTTGTTAAAATATGCAGTATAAACAATTAATGGTTTGCCAAATACATACAGTTTTATCCAGTGCTACTATCTTAAAATGAACTTTGAAAGGGCATTTTGATAGCACCTTGTTTAAAGGTATCTACAGGTAAGAGATAACAAGCCATTCATCAAATGTAGTTATTAAATTGGAGCAGAATTTGTTAAACCGAAACAGTTATCTGAATACAGACGAAAATACTGAAGGAGAGATGACTAAAGCTTGAAGCAGCAGAGAGATCAACCCGCTGCTATGATTCCCTCCTTGAGCTCTCACCTGCAGCATGTTGAGGAGCAGCGATCTGAACTTGGTCCCTTCCACCATGAACAGCGCCATCTTGTCACATAGCTTGGCAGCTGTGGCAGCGAAGCTCCTGTCTGACACGGCCTTGGAGTAGATTGTGCTGACCACCTGAGCCAGGGTTTCCTCCGACCGCGCTGAGCACTGCGCCTCCTCCATGAAAGAGGCCAGCTGCTGCTCCACCCCGCTGCTGTTGCTCCTCATGCTGTTGAGAAGGTCCACCAGCCGGTCCATGTTCTGTGACCCGGAGCCTGACGCCTCCACACGTGCCTCTTCCTGAGGCGGGAGATGAGAAAGGACAATAGTGATAGGTGACTGGTGATGATGCAATATTCACTTTCATCATTGGTTTGTTTCAAGTTTCTAAGTTTCTAAGGACAAAATGAATGATGTCAGCCAATTTTTCACACATAATATGATAAGTGAGGAAGCAAGTCAATTAGTCAAAATGGAAAAGATAAATTAAGTTCATAAGTATATATTTCAGGGTTTGTGGGGTGACTTTATTTCTTAAGGAGTAGTTGCTCACGTTATATAAGCATGAATGCAACCCGTGGTGTCCTACATACATACATACGTGCATGCATATATATAAAAATCGAATTTTTATTTCTATTTCTCGAGCTACTCTACAAACCCTCCAAGTACTCCTGGTTGGGAATCACTGTGCTAATGTATACACCACCATGACAAATGACACTCACCTTGTTTTCACGTCAGTAGCACATAATCCACAAGACAAGAATCCCAATCTGTGGCTTGTGACATGTAACCAATACACCAGTTCTTATTTTACGATCGTATTTATGTTTCTTATTTATGTTCATAATACTTCCAGTACAGCACATCCCAATCAGGCAAAATGTGGCCCTTTGACTGGAGTCATTGATTCACTGGCATCACTGTGGACGTGTTTATTAAATCCTGCCTGCTTGCTGCCTGCTGGAGATTCCCATGCTGTCAAATCAAACCACCCCTGGTAGGTAATGAGTCCACTGTAGAGGGAGGAAGCTGAGAGCAGCACCACAGCAGACACAGTGGAAAACATCAAAACTGTTTAACTGTTAATGCTGCTTTAGTTTCTTCACCTCCTCAGTGAGAACATGTACTCTCCTCCTCCTTGCCAGTCGGAGTGTGTGTCAATCTGGATGCTACATAACTAAGTAGAAATGACTCAAGCAAAGCAGTGTGAGAAAAGTGTGTGTCTACATGTCTGTATATTAATGACAGTGTGCATGAACATAATGAAAGTAATTATAAGACCAAAAGCGTGTGTGTACACATACACATTAGTCCTGATTGCCTTAATACTGACTGACAGGCACTAAGCAGCTTTTCAGTACCTTGTCCTTTAGTCTCCTCCTCAGCCTCTCCTTTGACGACTGCAGCAAGCTGATTTTGGGCTGCTCCGACTGGCCCTCGTTTGCCTTCCCACTTCCTGCTGGGTTGGGAGATTCCTTATTAACTGTCAGATCTGGGAAAGCATTTGTAATGAGTGTGGACTCAGATTTGGGTGATTCATTGGGACTCTTACTGCTGCAGTCTTGAGGCGGTCTGATCTGCTCGTCACCAGGTTTTACATTCTCAGTCTCTTTGTCTTTGGTTGTTCTCTGGGGTACTCCTTTATCGCCTGAAGCGTTTGACTGTCCGTGCCCCTGACCTTTCTGATTGTGGTGCCAACGCCGGTTCTGGCTGTATCCGTGGTGTGGAGGTCCTCCTTGGCGTTGTCCATGTCCTCCTTGGTACTGGCGAGGCGGTCGGTCAGCACTATTATTTCTGTTCTCTCCCAATTCTGTTGAATTCTGCTGCTGTTGGTTTGGAGCCTGCTGTTGGGTTTGATCCCTCTGGTGCTGCGGTGACTGTTGCTGTATCTGCTGAGGCTGGTTCTTCCCTCCTCCGCCGCCTCCTCCTCCTCCCTGAGGCCGCTGCTGTCTCCTGGAATGAGAGCAGGTTTCAGTTAGCTTCATAGTGATGTAAAAGCAGCTGGCTCGTACTTTGCTTTCCTATGACCACCTCTATATATCACACTGGCACCATGATGGCTTAAAAACCTAAAGCCCCTCTGTCCCTCCCAAAATTCACTATAACTTGTTACACTACTGTACATGAATTTCCCCTAGGGGATAAATAAAGTATCTATCTATCTATCTATCTATCTATCTATCTATCTATCTATCTATCAAAAAATGGTCAATTTTCTAGTTTTCCTCAACTGCTTATCTAGTCACAGTGACTAACACTAACACTCTTCAATAAATATTACTATCATAATTTCAAAACCAGACACAAACAGTAATCTATCATCTACTGATACAATATTTAAGTAGCTAAAAATTCAAAAGCCTGGTGTCTGCTTACATGTGGATGCACAGTTTGTCTCTGTTTTCCTGTCCTGCATAGCTCTGTGCTTTTGCTGCACTGGCTCTGGGCTTGACAAGCCGCTGACATATGGTCCAGGGGATTAGTCACCCTGGCACCGAGGAGGCAACCTATTATCTGCCTCAGCCTGTGAACTAGCACAAACTCAGCGAGCAGCAGCCAGCACACCTTTGTTCTGATTCAGTTGAGCCCATAACTGCTTTTTACACCTTGACATTTTGCAGGCTGTGTATAAATGCTTGATTATCTGGAAATTAAGGAAATCTAGGCCTGTTTCAACAATAATAAGTGTGTAAGTAAATGAAGGAGCTTTGCATCATTTGTGCATAGGAATGGATACAACCACCAAAAACACAACCAAAACAGCAGTCTGCAGCTTCACAGCAGGGTGTGATGTACTGTGTATGTGACACATTCCTCCCATAACAATTATTAAAGTTTTGTGCAACTTGTGCCACAGTAACCCTTCTGTCAGTTCGGACCAGACGGGATAACCTTCGTTGCTCTCACACATCAATGATTTGTCGGTTCGTCCGTCCTTGGCACTCATCACGGCTGAGCAGCAGCACCCCACAATCCTTGACATTTCAGAGATGCTCCAGTTGTCTAGCCGTAAACATTGTCAAAGTCACTTAGATCTTAACTAAGTTGCCCCACTCTCTTAGTGGGAGCACACAGTTAAAAACAGAGACCTACAGTAGTTAGTTGCACTTTTTTATCAATCAGCATGCTTCAGCAGCAACATTTGTTTCGCTATAGTAAACTTTATTTGACCTCCTCAGCAACACCAGATACCAAATTTGATTGGTGGTGCCCGACAAAGCACTTTAATAAAAATCAAAAACAAAACAAAACAAAAAAAAAACCATATAACACACATAATCATATTAGCTGTGTCTTAAAATGGACAGTTTGAATAGGACCGCACACGCTGCTTTTGAGTCTTAAAAAATAATACTTTTGTTCTGTTTGCATATGTGATGAATTCATTGACAATTCAGTGGGTGTTTTTGTTTGTTAAAAATTGTACAAAATGCACCAGAGCTCCTTGCAGTTAAACTCAAGCTCTTTGAAGACTAGGGAAAAAGATTCCTTTACAAAGAGATAGTACAAAGAAAAAAAAATTATAAAAAAACCCCCCAAAACAAAACAAGAAAACACAAAAGCAAAATCTGTTACATCCATTGGGCTGTGTAAGCCTTGTGGGAGGCTGGATTGACAAGCTAAGAAAGGCATGTTGCAAGAGTTCATCAATGCCAAGACTGCAATGTGGATAACATCATTCCTCATAAAAGCCTTTCCTTGCACTTTTTAATTTAGCAAACCTTCAATAGCTTGATTTTTTTAGACCAAAACATAAAAAATGAATGAGCAAGCCAGACATTTTTGAGGCTTCAGAGCAAAAGTACACAAACTATTCCACCTTGTGAAAGAGAACTTCGTACAAAGTGAAAGTTCTCTTTCACAAGGTGGGCAAAGACATTCCACCTCAAAAGTCAGGTTTGCAAACTAATTCATTTAACCCCAAATAGTATAATATTAGGAAAACCTTGGTAATTACCTTGGAGATTTTCTTTGATCTTAAAAGAAATCTAGTATATTCATATGCACAAGTTTAAAAAAATTAACAAACTTGGCAGAATTTTACAGACTGCAGCATTGATACGTGGTGGAGAAAATGGATTTTACTAAACCTGCAAAATAAAAGTGATGGATAATGGACAATGCCTCTATTAAATAAACATTTCAGTCATTGAATGTAAGGTCTGGGGAAAATAACTTAGAGATAAACCAGTAAATAACACCAGTAGCATATTTTTGTATTCTATTTCTGTATTACACAGTGGGTGAAGACTAACAGAATATATGTACAGTCTTAGATTTACTGTCCAGTGATGAATACTAACCTTTGTAAAGATGCACCACTGATTAGTTTTGAATATGTAGTTTGTGGTGTTGTAATTGAATTGCTTGATACTGTTAACCTTTATATCCTTGAAAACTGAATATCTCTAATATTTTGGGATGTTGGCCATGCAAATGAAAAAAAATAAGATACACTGAGGTCTAAGAAATATTGAAGAGCATTTTGTTCATACTTTTTTTGACAACCTGGTGACTGAGAAAATAATGAGCAGATTAATGAAATGGTAATGAAAATGGTTTGGAGTTGAAGCCCTAGTTGGTTTTTCTTTCAACTGTCACCCATCTGTCGTGTGTGTGTGTGTGTTCATGATGAAGACGCTGAGTGTATTTATAGTCTTTTTTGTGTGTGTTCATTTGGTTTATGTCTCGCCTGGCCTCCCTGCTCCAGTCTCTTGGGGAGTTTGGGAGTCAGTTCATCTTCTGACTCTCTCCTGTACCCAGCAGCCTGCCTCCAACACTTTGCAAATGTTCTCAGCATCTTTCCTAAGTCAGATGTGTGTTGCCCTGACAGAACTTTTTAATAACATGGCTAAGTCCTTCTATAGTAAACAATAGGTGGTTTTCCATCCAAATATATCTCAAACTTTAAATCAATTTTTGAGTAATTCTGCAAAAGAAAATGTGAATTAATGCACATTTCCATCAACTACTGTTATGCAAATATTAGGAGTTGGTTTGCTGAGATAAACAGCTGGTGGTGCTAACTTTCCAGTCAAATGCTATTAAACCATTGCAGAAGAAGATGACGTAATTACAAGAGTGACTGTCAAACTTAAGATTGATGAAAAAAAATGTAGAAAAAAATGATGGAAATGTGGCATTTCTGATTTTGAGGAATGGTCCAATCTCATCTGTTTTCATCTGCTGCTATTCTTCATCATCTCTTCCTCGGACGTTTAAGTGACGATTCATAGTACACCATCTTGTCAGGCACTCCCATCAGCATCCTCAAATGTCTCTCTTTTCTTTTCTCTTAATTATTACATGTTGCTTATCAAGGTTTTTCCTCATCATAAAACACAGTGTATTAGCTTAACACTGACTGACAGAATTAGTTTGAAAGAGATTTTATTTTATTTGACTGCAGAGAGTGAGATTTCATAATCTTTTGCAAAGCCATAGACTGCTCAGAGACACCCTAAGAGTTGAGGAGTACAATGCCTCCCTCTCAGAAACAGACACATTCACTCATCTGATGATTAATTTGATCTCTACAGTAGCTGTTAGTTCTGGCTAGGCTCTAATAAGACCTTCTCCTGATCTACTGGTGATGCGGAGAGGTGAAAGTGAGACAGTAATAAAATGTTAATCATATTTAATGACATGTTAGCTCTGCAGTAGCTTGAGTGTTGCTCGGCTTGACCATATATCAGTCATATTAGTGCCAGGGAGATGTTTGCATTAAGGATAAATGATGGGGCCACTGATGAAATTTCATCTCACAATATCTTGTTACTTAAACAGATCATGTCTGGCGTGATTAACTGTCTAATCAAATAAGAAAATACATTTTTTGGGGGTTGAGAGGATGAGTCTGGTAACATAAATTTAGAGTTCAATTAGTGTTGGATGTTGCCTGGTTGGATCTCCTCTTTATTTTTATTCAAACTACTTCTTATATTGAACTATTCAAGTATTTCATGGAGAGAAAAAAAACAAACACAAGAGGAGCTCTTTCTTCTTGTCTCACCATTTATCAGCTGACCTTTAGATGCTGAGGCTTTAAGGAGAATAAAGCAAATGCAATTTACAGTGTGTCAAATGTTGAAAATCCATTCACGTTCCATTTCGTGCTCTGGGTCTGGGCTTACATGTGGTCACTAACCTGGCTGAGACTTGCCGCTTTCCCCCGGGGCCAGTAGGCAGAAGTATGGTTAACTGGTCTCGGGTGAACAGATCAACCACTCTACAAGCAGGAGAAGAGGGTATGCCACAATGCAAGTGATTGGAGGAATGGAGGAGGACGAGGGATAAATGAAGAGAGTAGTAAAGTGGCAGAAAAATTTGTAGAAAACGGCAAGGGAATTATTATAGATTTCAGAACAGAAACAGGAGATTATAAAAGATATGGAGGGAGGGAGGGAGCGGCAAAGCAAAGAGGGAAAAAAACAAAAAAAGAAACTACAGGTTCATAACTATGTCATTCAAACAACATGCATACAGGAAGAAGAATGCTATGGGAACTAAAAAGGTGAAATGATTTGGTAGATGTCATCATGGAAGGAGGTAGGATGGCGATGATCGATCATGGCTGTTGCTAGGTGTACGTGTGTGTGGATGGAGATTTCATGGACCCATTGGACCATTGGTTGACCCAGACTAGAGAATCGATTGGCCCAGGGGGAAGAGAAGCCTGCAGGCCAGATAGTCAATAACTTCATACAGGCCACAACACACTGCTTTAATGGACTGTGGAGAGACAGGTTTTGACTGTCTGACGGAACATTTGCATCACTCTTTACACAGTTTTTTTTTTGTTTGTTTGTTTCTTTTTCCTTTTAAAGTTTTAAGATTCAAAATCAAAGCTTACTGTGTGTGTGCATACATGACTGCATAAATACATTGCAGATTACAATCAATAACTTTGAGTCATCGTGCCCAGAAGATATAAGCAGAAAAGCAAACTGTTCATCGTAGGTGCAGAAAAACCAGCAGACCTGGGGCCAGATGTATAAACAATGTGTGTACACGAAAGCCATGCACACACCATTTCTCACACATGAACTGATATTTGTTTAAAAGAAAAATGTGTGGTGCGAATGCATACGCAACACACATATTTCAGCTCACATGTACACAGTTTTCTAGAGCCAGCTGCGGGGGATATGATAAGGAAAAAATTAAATATAAGGTGAGAGGCGTAATCTAAAAGTAAAGTAGTTTAGTTTGTTTGCACAGTTCACTCACTGTGTTATTGGTTTTGCAGTGTTCACAACAGTGCATTTCAATCCAAAGGTGCATTTATAAAAATATATTTTAAATAATTATTAGGGAGTAGGGATGTCACCGACAAGTTACAGACAACCAAAAACCAGTATGCAAATGGTCTCACAGAGCATTTCGAATAAAAGCTCAAGCTCAAACTTAACAAAACACTTCAAAAACAGACAAACCGAGTCTGTACACAGGATTTAGGGTGAGTGAGTTTTAATTAACAAAATGTCGTCAAAATTTTTATATCCTGAAATGCTAGCGGTATTGTTTGTGAGATGCAAGAAAAGGTTCACAAAGGCAAACGCAATCTTTTTTAGGCAGCTTTATCCTTTATTGTTTCTTACTGGATGCCTACATGTTACTGTTGTTGCTGGAATGTGTTTGTTGAAAAAAATTCATTTTCTTGATTTGTTGTTTGCCATGGTATTGAATATGGTATTGGTGATGATCAAATTACTGGTATTGTGACATCCCTATTTAAGAGTGAAGAATTTTATCATTCTATTATCCACATTCCAGACGTCATTTCCTCATCCTAGGAAAACATTTTTCAAAGTCTTTTTCAATGACTGCTATAAATTAATCATTGATCATCTTTCTGACCATTGATGATAGTTTACAGGTACATGTCATAATGTATTTTGAAATGTAATTTGTTAATAGTACAGGCATAACAGTTGCAACAGCTGTTCAGGGGCTACTGGAGAACCGTACCTATGAGACACAATGGGTAAAATTGCAGTTCTTTGCCATTCTTGTTATTGACAGGTCTAATGAAAAGTGGAAAGGTAGAAGTTTTCATATGCAAACAGCTGATTAGGTGTGTTTTTACATAGATTCCCTGCTAACTGTGGGAGTGGGAATAAGGCTGTGCATGCGCGCGCAGTTCCACAGTGATTGAGGTTTATAAAACAGAACCATGCATATGCACACCTTCAGAAATCTGACACAAGCATGCATATGCATATTTCTGTCTTTGTGCATAATCACAGACTTCGACACACAGTGTTATGCGTCTGGCCCCTGTAGTTTACTTTTACTCGAGTGCATAAATGCATGCATGCACACACAGCAGACATCATCATGATCACAGAATAGATAGTGAATTGGTGCTTGGTGTAGTTAAACATTTCCGCAGTTTACATGATACTTGTTTGTTCAGTTTATCATTTTATAACAACATTGTGTGGAAAGTACATGCTCCATCAGGCAGATAGGCTTAGTGTTTGGTGTTAAAATCATCTTTCTTCGATTGTAAGTACAATGAAATTGATGCTGTGTAGGAGGTGAACTTTTAGTAAAACAGACAAAATAATACGTACATGTGTAAAAGTTCCTCAATAATTCACAGATTTTTTTAGAAAGAGGGAAAAAAGGGACGATAAAGAGTATATTAGCTCCTTTTTTGCCCCTTTTCTGTTTTGGAGCAGAAAGCAGTAAGCAGCACATTCCAGTAAATCACAACTAATTTCAGCCCTGCTTGACGTGCCTACTAAAGTAGAAACACATGCACTACCTCCCCTTTCTTTTCCTTCCTGCCACAGCCAGCCTACACTTTTCCTTTACTCAATCTCACAGCTCTCACTGTATTTCTCTTTCTTGTCCTTTCTTCAGTACAACCCTCAACCCTCATGCTTTGCACATATAGGGTCAATATTTATCTCCATATTTCATCATCTGCTTCCAACAAGTTTACATTTCACTTTATTTTCTTCACAGACTCAAATATAACACAAAACTAAATAAACACAACTCTAACATTATCTACGTGCTTTCTCTTTGCAATGAATATTTATTGCCTCAGGCTACTGGTTGTGTTCTGTCACGGAGCCCGAATGCTGAATATTGAGAATATCGACATAAGAGGATTACCATGTTTGATAGACAAACATATGCAGTTAATGTGTTTGATGAGCAAACACGCTGAGCTTCATAAAGGACAGTATGGAGTAATGATGGCTGTGGAGGCTGTTTTCTTTGTCAGTTCTCTAATACAATAACCTGTTTTCATACAGAGTCTCTGGGCCAAGTTGGATTGTCATGTTCATATTTTTCCTGGGTCCTTCCTACTGTGTATAAGAGTCTTCCTAACTGCCAATTATGATGACATTCTGCCTTCCTTTACTAAGCTTTCCACAAATGAATAAAGCCCATATTCATACTGTCACTGTTTTCATTTGTATATACATTCACCAAGCACTTCATTAGCAACACTTGTACTTGTACCTGCTTACTGATGCAATCAGCCAATAACGTGGCAGCAGTGCAGTGCATAAAGTCCTGCAGACACAGGCCAGGAGCTTCAGTTAATGTTAACATTTAACATCAGAATGGGTTGAAAAATGTGATCTCAGTGACCTTGACTGTGGCGTGGTTGTTGGTGCCAGACGGGCTGGTTTGAGTATTTTCTGAAACTGCTGATCTCCCGAGATTTTCATGCACGACAGTCTCAAGAGTTTTTACTCAGAATGATCCGAAAAACAAAAAAACATCCAGTGAGCTGCAGTTCTGTGGAAAGGAACGCCTTGTTGATGAGAGAGGTCAGAGGAGAATGGCCAGACTGGTTGGAGCTGACAGGAAGGCTACAGTAACTCAGATAACCACTCTTTACAACTGTGGTGAGCAGAGCAGCTTCTCAGAATGAACAACACGCCCAACCTTGATGTGGATGACCTACAACAGTAGAAGACCACGTTGGACTCTCAGGCTGCAGTGGACACAGGTTCACCAAAACTGGACAAACATAGCCTGGTCTGATGACTCTTGATTTCTGCTGAGGCAGCAGATGGTAGGGTCAGAATTTGGCCTAAACATCATGAATCCATGGACCCATCCTGCATCGCATCAACAGTTTAGGCTGCTGGTGGTGGCGTAAAGGTGTGAGACATGTTTTCTTGCCACACTTTTGGCCCCTTAATACCAATTTTGAATGCCACATACAACCCATTTCTCTAATAGGTATTCTCAGTGTGATAATGCATCTGCAGAAATGTTGTGATGCAGTCATGTCAACATGGAGCAGAATCTCAAAGGAATGTTTCCAACATCTTGAAGAATCCAAGCTATAAAGAGCTGAAGCTGTTTTGAGCAAAGGGAGGCCCAACCCAGCATTACTTTGGTAGTCCTAATAAAGTGCTTGGTGAATGTATACATGTTGTAATGATCTGCCAGACGGACCAAAGGTAATTTTTCCACTTTATGAACAATAAAGTTCTATTCTATTTTACTCGCCTTACTTCTGTCCTCGCCCAAGCTCTCTTTGTAATTGTTGAATCCTGTAAAAAACCATCCAAGATTTCACATAGAGATCCCTTGAAGCAGAGATTTGATGAATGATTTTGTCAGTTGTTTTTGAGAACAGTTGGTGCTTCATTTCTCTGTCCAGTTCAGTTTATGTAAGTTTGCTTATACAGTTGTACTGATCTGCTTTTCATGTCTGTCCACGTCTATTTATCCTCTGCCTCATCCCTCCTTTTGATATTCTTCATCCTAAGCTTCATCCTGCTTTCTCTATTGCTGCAGCGCAAATATATTTGGCCAGCCTGTGAGATGCCTGTCTTTAATGTAAGGAGACAGGAGGCTGCATGTAACCCCAAAACATTACCAGATGAGTGATTAATTCTAATACAAAGATAATGTGGGATTCACATTCTAGCCTGGTGGGACATCTGTATCAAAACCTTGAACAGCATGTACTCCCCACTGAAGCAAATTTAAGGTGTGGAAAAGATCGATGGAGATATTGTCAGATCAAGTGTTCAAGTTTCAGAATGTCTGAGTCGATCACTATAAAGTCATTGAGCAGAAACTAACATACATTTTTAGTCTTATTATATTGCATTTCTCATTTCTTGTTATTCAACCTTGTGATAAGAATTTGCTATTTCCAGGTATAGTCCTTAAATACAAGCTGTAAAGTTACTGAATTACTGACAAGATGTGCTTGGAAGCAAAAAGATGATGTCTTGTTAATATTTCCAGTTTACAAAACAAATAGACTGAAACCTAAGCAAACTGATCTTGGTCCAAGTTTATAATTTTGTTCTTTTCCTTTTGCCAGGCCTGATATACACCCACCAAACATAAACACAATAGCTCTGGACAGAACCAATTATTCTCTGTACTTAAAAACAAGGATGAAAGTGCTTTTGTCCATTTCGTATAGCTGAAATTTCCTCTTTTTAACCACAAATACAACCCAAATATTTTCTCTTTGCCTGTCTCTTAGCAACTGAAGAACAGTTTTCCAGTGACATCAGGGTAGAGAGAGAGAGAGAGAGAGAGAGAGAGAGAGAGAGAGAGATTTTTTTCTCTCTCTTAAGGACCTGGTTTCAATGAAGTCAGACTTGGGTGAAATTAGATTTCAGAGTGTATACACTTAAGATGTGCCACTTCAAAATTTAGTGCGTGGCACAGTTTGGATTCTTGGGCCAGGAAAACAGGTTAAATGTTGCAAAGCATGACAATCAAATACATATTCACAAAAGGAAAGACAGCTTGAGTGTTGTAGGTTAAAAACAGGTGGCTGAGTAACTGGCTTAAATTTTGTTGTGTGACCTATTAAATGTAAAAAAAAAAAAAAAAAAAAAAAAAAAAAGAGAAAGAAATACCCTGAACGTTTCTGCAATGTTTTTTTTCTTTTTCCTGTCTGCAGTGAAGTGTGGAGCCTGCATTCCTGTCTTGACATTGCTTTGGCCGGGGAGAGATGTTAAGGCTATGGGACTGGCTGTGCACTGACATCTGACATCAACGCATAAAAAAACATTCCCTCTCACTGAGGTAGGTGTGTGTGTGTGTGTGTGTGTGTGTGTGTGTGCGCCGGCTTGCATGCGTCATTACCGTCGGTCATTCCTCCTGCGTCGGAAGAGCTTTTTGGTGTGTGCAATCTCAGCCTCATTAGGAAGGGGTGGGAAGACCTGTTAGAGACAAATCATAGAGTAAGAGACAGCTGCTGTCAAGACCAGCAATTTATATGACTATGGAAAGTATCCATAGAATTCTTCACCACTGCACAAGTAGAAGTACACTGAAACGTGCAAACTTTTCTCATGAAAAGAACACATAAATTCTAGGCTTTTTCTTTAGGAAGATGTTTACACAACCCCGCAGAGCTAAATGTTCATGAAAAATCTTGGATCACCATCAAAAGTGAATTTTTAATGCCAGAACTCTCACGAAAAGTGAAGCATTTTTATGTTCATGTTTATGTTCAAATTTTCTGTTGTTTCATGCATGTATTATTTGTGCAAATACACTAACGAAACCTATATCAGCAGTCAGCAGTAGAATTACTGTACATCTCGATGGCTTCCATTGAGTGTGTTCAATGTTGGTGAATACTTTTCCTCTTTACTAATACTACAATGTAATGCTGCTGAACAGGCAGGCTACAGTGATGAGAGCTTTACACCCAGATATGTATTTGTGTTTGTATTAAAGTCTACAACTAGACATGTCCTTAAATGTGACAGAACAGAACAACTTGACAGCTAAGAGCTTCATCTACTCATTCATTCAGCCACTCCCCCCTCAGTAACATACTCTATAGTGATCGGTAAATTGCTATTTCTAACATTTATGAATCGGCTGTGGAGTAACACAACGGTAATCTTCACATCTGTAAAATGCACACCATTGCCCTGAGGGACTGTAAGCGGAAAGTATAGTATATAGGGCACTTTATAGTGGATAAATTTACAGATGGAATCTGAACATTCAAATAAAATGGCAATAGGTTGATATAATACACTATACACTAAAAATAGGGAGTGATCTCAGAGACATGCATAGTTTGGTGTTCTTAAGTATTGCACCTATAGGTAAAGACAGCAACACAGAGGCTTAACTATACCGGTATTTTATGTAACCCCTAAAATAAAATAGCCAAACGTGAGAACCACTCAAATTTAATATGCAGTGCGCTTGCTTTTTAAAAGAGTCTTCAGGACAGTGACAGGAGGAAGGAGAAAAGAAATATGAACAACACTGCACAGAAAATTAGGAAATGTGGAGCAGTTGCAGGTAACAATGTCAGAGGGGAGGAGAGCTAGCGATGGAAAGTTAAACATGTCTGTGTCCGTGTCAATATATAATGGTGTCACCGCTAGAAGCTGATTTAATAATATCTGGTAGCAGGGTGCAGAGATTTCTCTATACTTGACTTCTCTATGCCTAGTGAAGCGTACTCCTTCCTGTTTAACTATTTGTTTGTTTAGCAACTCAAGCAACAGGAGTTGTTAGATTGAACTAAATTTCATTTTTGAAACCAAAACAGCAGGATCAAAATTAGTTGAAGTAATCTAACAACAGGTATTTTTCATTTTAATTTGATTACATATGGCATTTTGTTGGAAAGTGACTTTGGAATGTTCAACTTGTTGTATAATGTCCTTCACTTGTACAGTTCACTTCCTGTGAAAAGGAAATAAGACCATCCATCATCCATTAAACATCAGCCCTGTCAATCAAATAGCATATTCCCCCTTCACCCAGCATCACTGTGTGCTGTTACCATGGCTACAGGTGGGCAACGACTAGCGCTGTTGTGTATACATACATACATACATACATACATAAAGTCTGCAATGGTTGATGATTTTGTGATAGGATGGGTGCATAAATGTACTATTGTGCATAGGGAGACCATGACACTATCTTACATGTAGATACTGTGCATAATGTGAGATACTAGATTGTGTGAGTCTGAGGAAAGCATCTACCTGCATCATCTACACAGTCAAAGCCAATGAGTGTCAATGTCAATCATTGATCAGAGATGCATGTGTGTGTGTGTGCAGCAGACACATGCAAGCTGATGCAATAAGTCCTATATGTCCCCAAACTCTCAAACCAATGCATTGTGCAAGAAGGTAACCACAGTCTGTAAGAAGGAAGCAGAGCTATGTTTGTTCTTCAAACAGTGTCATTCAGTTGCTGTTCCTTTTTTGATTTCTAGATAAAACAATAACAAAAAATGGGAACCAAAATGTTTGATCTCAGTGTATCTTGTCTCATCATCAGTTAATGTCCACCATGTGATTTTATTAATGTCTAATTCTCTTTATATCAGATCTAAAAGCAGCTACAAAATTATATTTGGTGAGTTTTTTGAAGAAAACAAGAGATAAAAGTTACACAAAATGTTTTTTAGTACTGTAATAGCTTTTACACTGCACTGCATTGTCACTGTTTTGCATGAACAAACACACCAAACAAAAAAAAAATCTAATACTTTTTGTTGCAGCAAGGGTGTTTGGATTTTTCTGATTTTCTGTTTCGCACAAACATACTGTACATTCAGACACCCAGAAACACAAACGGTAGATATTCAAATGAGTTTGAGAGAGAGCTTGATATCTGACACTGCTGCTCTAACCTACTTCTCTCTTAGAGAGGCTGCTGGGGGATTGTTGGATTCTGATTAAATCCAGATGTCTGAGGCAAAAAGTGTGTGTGTTTGTGTGTGTCCAGGATGGGTGGGAGGGTTGGAGGGCACTGCATTTGTGTGGCACAGTGATATCCAAAAAAGGCATACAAACACACTTAAATTGTCTGTTAGTACAAAGCTTTACTCCGACAAAGCGCATTAAAAGGTTTCACATATAAACCTAAAAGTATTAATATCTTTTTTGTTTTTTAACTAACTTAACTTTAACTTCAGCTTCTTGCCACTAGAAAACACTGACAGGGAGGAAAAAGTAGGTGGAGAAAGAAACAGAGGAACTGTTGCATGTTTAGCTACTGTAGTTTTCCTCTAGGATATCATTAGCTGTAATTCTGCCTTCAAATGGTAACCAGATGACAGTGAGCATACACACACACACACACACACACACACACACACACACACACACACACACACACACACACACACACACACACACACACACACACACTCACACACACACACACTCACACACACACACACAGTACGATGCACACTACACATATTTACCAAAACCCTTTAACTATGTTGCTGTAATTTTCCATTGCTAGTTCAGATTGCATGAAAAAAGAAATCTCATATTTTTGCTGTAAATGAAAAAATGCCTCTTAAATCATGTAAATCTATATCCAAAAGAACAAAAGCATTATTTTGGACAACAGCCATGCTTTAGAGAAAGGCTCCAGATTCGTGTGTGCACAGTTTATGATGCATCCAACAGAAACATAGAGGCAGGAAGCAAGAGATGTAGAAATGTCTCTGTGGCTGACAGGGAGAGCGCTCTGTGTGCATGTGAGTGTGCGTGCTTGCGTGTGTGTGTTAATATGCTATCTGCAGGTAGCAGCCAGTGCGGGGTAGATCAAAGAGAGGCGTGTGCTGCCCGGGTCCCCAGACATAAGACCTCTCACCTCGAGGCAGGCGGCCCGAGCCCTGTGGACGTGACAAGGATGGTGAGGGGGGTGGGGGGTGGAGAGGGGGGCTGGCTGTGTAAGGGGAAAAGACACCAAGAGAAGATAGAAACAGAGAGAGAGCTTGTGTGTGCATTTGTTTATATTTGTTATGTTTGTAGGACAAATGCATCAATGAATTTCTAATGTGGGTATGTAAGATATATGAATTTTCTACTATTTTACTATAATACTGAAAGGTATATGAAAAATAACGTGTTGTTTGTTGTTTAACATGCTGATTTTTGTTGTTTTTTGTCTGTCTATATTTTTATTGTTGGTTTATATAATTTTCTTAACGGAATTTTTGCATTCGTTTATACAGCGAAATCAATAAAATATAAATGATCAAACAGGAAATTAAGTGTGCTCAATAAATGTAAAGGGCAGGTCTGCTGGTGTGAATGCGTTGCTACAGGTATAGATAAAATATGTAAAATATATACAATGTAAAGCGTTGCTTTAAATGCACAGTAGTTAATAACACTATGACACTTGGAAGCTAGAAATCACGGCCACAACCCCGAGGTAAATACTAGAATTACGACGTTCACACTGAAGAGTTATCTGCCATCAATGCCATCAATGCACTGATTTGATGGGCCAGCGCCTCAAAGGTTTCTGGAGGTAAGACCAAAGAGGAGATGACTGCAGAAGTCTTGAGTTTTGAAGAGCAAAATGAATGTATGAAAGCTGTAGGAGTGGGAATCAAAAGAGTGGAATATACAGTAGACATTTTGTGATGAGAAAAGACAGTTTTGACAGAGTGAGTGATGTGAGGTTTGAAGGAAAGAACAGAATCAACATGCAAGAGAAAAATGACAGAAACTGTCAACACAGAAGGAAAAGCTTTGCAAGTGTTGTTGAGGGATTTAAGATCAATGATGATGACTTCAGAGTCGTGATGGTTAATTTGAGAAAAACTGGGTTTTATCTGGGCTTTTATATCCTCAAGGCAGTTCATGATAGTGGAGCAGACAGTGACAGTTGCAAATCCTCGCTAGCTAGTTAACAGATTCTTCAGGGTTTCGACCTAAAGCATTAATCATTTGTTTTAACCAAAGGAGCTAGCGTTTTTGACATGGACTAGCACAACACATGCATTTCAATGGCTTAAAATTCTCATCCCTACTTCAAACTGTTTTAGTGTCTTGTATAACACAGAAAAAAATGAGACTGAATATGCATGTCTGTCGAACAGGTTAGAGGACCTATTTGTAAGTTTTCTCTGCTGCTGAATGTGGTTTCTTGCCAGATGCGGTTGTTAGTGATTGTCGCTTGACAAGAACTTTGGTCATTGTTTGTCTTTACAAGACAAAAGGCCTCTGCGCAGCACTACGTCCTCAGAGCAGATTGGAGGCTACAGTGAGTCGCTATCGGAAAGTGAAGCGACGGGTCGGGGCTTGCTCCTTAGCATGCTACCTTCAGTAGAAGCAAAGATGTGTTGGAGACGAGAGTTAACATTGGCGTTGCTTTCCACTTCTCAAGACAGCTCTTGGTGAGTGAAGGAATGAAATTTGATGCTGAACTCGCAATGTTTCTTCTACACTGTTAACGCGAATGATGGTTATGTAGCAAAACTTACGAATAGCTCCTTCAAACAGTAAGTTATTGTAAAGCACAAGCATCAGACTCACGTCTTGCAGGCTCAAACAAACAGCAAGTCTCAGTTGTCACACACTGTGCCAACAGCCTACAGCTCACAGAACATTCAAAGATCAAATGAATTTGCTGTCAATTTTAAATTTTACAACCCTGATTAAGATGTGTTTTTTGTGTGTGTTGTATTATGTGCTTGGGTGTACGCGTCTGCCTTGAGAGAAAGTTGACATACTCTGCAGCATTCCAGGGAAAGTCACAGGTCACTGGGAGAGGCTACCTTAGATGTTAACAGAAAGGATGTGTTCTTTCTACACCATGTGGCCATGCAGCTCCCAAGACATAATAGAAACTGTCTCTGAAAGGAGGGCATCAATTCAGTTTTAAATGGTTGACCCAACTACTAACCAGAAAGAAATATCTAAAAAGGGGTTTCATGTTTCCGAAAGTTTTGCCAAAAGGGTCACGGACCTCGGTCAGATGCCATTGTTGATCCATTCATAACAATGACGCTGCTTTAGTTTGAAAGGGGTATATGTAACAAGGAAGGAAAGTAAGGAAATGATAAAAGTGACCAGGGATGGAAATGTGAAGAATAGAAACGGAGAGTAGCGATTATAGAACTTTCTCTGCAATAGCATAGAAATTGAAGTACATGTCTTCCTGTCCCTTCTAGTGTATAACAATTCTGGTATGATGCTCATTCAGTCAGTCCATTGTTTCTCTCGGCTTATTTATGTTGCAAGGGCCCTCAGCCAAAAGCTATAAATTTAAAACTGCCCCAGGGGTGGCATTACAGGACAGGTTGTTGAGAGCAGAGGTGAGAGAGAGAGCAAGTATGACAACAAGAAAGACTGTAAATACAAGATAGCACATGAAAGACAGAGAGGGAAGCCGAGAGGCATACATTGAAATAATCATGACATTTTGACCACATATCAAACCTGAATGAATAATGCTTCTTTCTGTGTCTATATGGAAATTTGATTTAGCTATTCTGCTTTATGTGTTGGGGAGTTGGAGTTTTCTAACTGTGATAAAAATGTCTTTCATGTATTATTACACACAGCTATATTCAACTGTAAAATTTACTATAACTGTTTTATATAACAATTTAAATATGCATCAAGAGAAAACATTAAACCTGCAGCGTTTTTAAAACTTTCAGGAGGAAGACATTTTAATGTCCTTAAAACTGCAGTAAGTGATCATTTGGGGCGGAAACAAGCACAGCACTGACATATCATCATCTTTCAAGTTGATATGGTGAACTTGTGAGCAAGCAGTTACTCATTTAAACATCCAGCAGTCACAGAGCAACTTTATCATTCATTTGGAGTTGTGGTTCTGTCCACCTAGCAAAACTAAGTCCCATATTCTCTGTCTTGTATCTCTTTTGGTCTCCACCAACTCCTCAGGGACTGAGGAAATATCTATGTTCACCAGCTTGTCTTTTACTGTGTGTGTGCATTCCTACCCTGAGAATTAAGTGACAGGAAATACTACATCATTTAAAATTGGTACTGGCACGCGGCTGTCATGAGCCTGGATATGTAGCGTCGAGCTTGCTCGTGTTAGAAATCAAGTTCACATTTAGGACTTCTCAAATTGTTTTTCTGTAAAAATCCCTGTAGTAAAGGATTTACCCCATGTGTCATGATCCCTGCTTCAGGCCTTTCATGTAACTTACTCTGCAGATGATGCCTGCCAACAACACAGAAAGAAGAGACTTAGAGCTGCCACAGTCAGGTATAGCGGGTGATCAATGATAAGAGGCAAAGATGTGAGGTCCTGACATCCATGTCTCATTTAATAAGTGATCTGAGGCCAGGGCCACGGCAGAGCACAGACAGATAGACAGGTACATCAAAGAACTCGGGGGTCTAGCTACAGGAGGAGATGGAGCCATTGTGGGATCAAAGTGTCAGAGAAAAAAAAGAGAAAAAAAAAAAACCCCTAAAGAAAACACCCTATAGAAGTGTAATCAGGTGACAACCACTGCTACAGCAGCAGGTTTCACGTTCTTATAGCTCTGTGCTAGGCATCTCTCTCAATTATAAAAAGAGACTTCAATCATATGTCCCCTTTGTTACATTACACTGACAGTCACCTCATCCTCTATGCAGGATCAGGCCAGGTGCTTTGTGTTTGCATGTGTGGTCTGATTTGCATTATATTTGTGAAGACCGGCTATTTAATTACCCGGATTCTTGTGAGGATATTTTGGTTGCTGCTTACAGAGAAACAAGCTGAATCTACTACTATATTACAGGCATAAATGGACACTGTGGGCAGCAGTCACAGGTGACTGGCTTAACACAAACAGAGGCTGGGGATAAAAAATACATTTAATTATGGCACAGGCTGGAGGTTCTCTTGTTTCCTTGGATTTAATACACCAGTAATATGCTAAATACATAAACTACTTTAATAATTAAAGAGGCGAAAAAAGGGGGCGTTTAATAAGTTACCCTCCTTTTTGACCTTTTTTACATTTCTTAATAGAATAAATATGGTTAACCTGTCTTTCTGTACCCATTTACATATTCTGGCTGTCATCTCAGATGTGATACATTTAACAGTCACTCATGAGCTATTAATGAATATCTCCGTGGGATTAGTCACAAATTTTCCAAGGTATCCTGCTTTCATGCATGTATTCAAGTCTCCAGTGTTTCTCCCATGCTTGAGCCCAGAGAATAACAGTTAACAGCGGTCATTAAGCCAGTGTGCAGTTGATAGAGTGGAGGAGCCAAGCAGCAGTAGGACCAGGGACAATAGCAGGAAGAGACCACAGGGAGGGGGCTGCCGGTCACCATGACCCCCTGAATATTGTTCTGCTGCCTACCAACATTTGAAGGATGGAGGGGAGGAGTGAAGGACGACATGAGGAGAAGAGGGAGGAGGACAGAGTGTAATGATGGTGGTCAGAAGGGAATAGGAAAAAGGAAACAGCAAATAGGAAGAAGCAAAGGGAGACGAGGTAAAACCATGTTAGAAAAGACATGAAGGAGACAGACGAGTGCGTTGGAGGAGAGAAGAAACATACAGGAACAGTAAGTGTGAGTAAATACTGTGAGTGGAATGCAGGTCTCACACAAACTGACAGCTGACAGACCACCAAAAAAGCCCACCCCGCCCCCCCAATGTCCCTTCTCAACCCGAGTCCTGCTCTGCGGCACGTACACTTCCAGACAGAGGGGCCGACCAGTCTGTAATATCTAAGCTTCAGACTCCTGCTTTGTTCCCCATGTTGGACAGCTTTGTCCACACACCAGAGACCGGATGTCTCCTCAGTGACTAGCCGCTTTCTCCCTCTTTCCTTGGTCTCACCCTCTCCTGCTGTTCCTTCTCTGGTGCCGGACATTCTTAAAGAACTAGTCGACATTATCAAATCAGCAGTTTGTATTGTCATCAGGGAAAAGTTTGACTTTAAAACAGAAGACCAGGGCTGTGACTAAGGATTATATTAATTATCGATTAATCTGTTGATTATTTTCTCAAATAGTTGATTAATCATCTGGTCTACAAAATGCCTCCCGAAGCCAAAGGTGACATCTTGAAAATGTCTTTCAAAAGTCAAATTTTGTCTCACCAGCTTGAAACCCAATGATATTCACTTTACAATCCTAAAAGACTAAGGACGCCAGCAAACATTCACATTTGACAAAGTGAAACGAAAACTAATCGTTATAGCTAGAGTAGAGAATTAATCAGAAATCTGTCTATTTTGTATAATATTTCTTGTCATCATTAATATCTGAACATGTGAAATCGTTTTTACTGAATGGTCTATCAAACTTTCTGCCTTAATTTGTGTTTTACCTTTGATATGTCATGATATATTATAAGCTGTCTATTTCTACATTTTTTGTTTATTTTTTTCGTAATTTATCTTATTTCTATCTTTGTTTTAATTGTTGATTTTGGGTAAAATGGATTGCCAAAGTGCTATACAAATAAACCAATTTATGAATATTATTAGGTAATACTAATGGTATTCATATTATTACTCCGGATCCATGTGATACTCAGATCAAATACTTGCTCTATGACCCCTGAATGCTTCTGTTATTACGACCTGACTCTGGACGTGAGGGCAGGGTTATTGTATGTGCAGGTTGACATTCCAGAGAGGCCAGGAGAGGTGCAGCAGCATCAGAGGGTGAAAGGAGGAAGCCCATTCTTACCGAGTTGCTCACACACAAACACAAACACAAACACAAACACACACACACACACACACACACACACACACACACACACACACACACACACACACACACACACACACACACACACACACACACACACACACACACACACACACACAAACGAGATGTTTTCCGCATCCCAGGGCTATTTGTAAATCTATTCTGGCTCCTGGAAAGGGGAAGTGAGTGTTGGTAGGAAGTGGATGATGTAGCCCTACTATACAGTAGCTGGAGGCAATGACTGGGGAAAAGAGATGTGTTATTGTTGCTTGGTTACGCGGCTTATGATTGCATGAATGCCGTATAGTAATTTTTATGATAAAACAAATGTTGTCTTCTTAGAAACAGTAAAATCTGTAATGCACAAGTAAATCTTGGAAGATGTATTCAGATCCTTTACTTTAGTAAAAGCACCAGTGCCATAATGTAAAAATACTCCATTACAAGTAAATAAATTCCTGCATTCAAACCCAAGTGCAGAACACACGTTTTAACAGCAAAATGTATTCAAAGCATCAAAAATGAATGTGATGGTTCTGTGGTAAAAAGGTGCCCTGAGACTGGTATATCATTATATATGACATTATTAGACTTTTAATATTGAAGTCAGTCAATCAGTAAATAACATTTTATTTATGTAGCTGCTGTAGGTGGAGCTAATTTATCTACTTTATATAGAGTTAAGTAGTTTAGTCCAGTGGTTCTCAATCTAGGGGTCAGGCCCTTCCAGAGACAGATAAATCTGAAGGGGGGTGTGAGATGATTAATTGGAGAGAACATTCCACCACTGCCACGAGCTAACAAGTGAGACATGACAGCCAGTCATGAGTTTTCACAGCAACAAATAAAATTCCCAGGCCACATAATATTGTTGTGGCTACGGTCAGGAGATGTACGTCCGACAAAAGTGAAAGTGCCAGCAGTGAGGAGAGATCCTCATAGACATACAGGGCGTTCAGCATCAACTCTAAGCATTAAACCATGATACCGACATTTTCTAATGCAAAACAAACTCTCTCACTCGCCCCCACACACACAGTGAAATCGTAATGACCACAGCATATCCTGTTTTAGTGTGAAGTGTGATTTGCATGTGATTTTGTTTACCACTGAGCACCTGCCCATACAGAGTTCCAATCCGACATTTTCCTATATACCACAGCTTCACAGCGTTCATGAAATAAAGAAGAATCAACAGTAGATATTACAAAAGACTGCCCTTTAGGGCTGCATCTAATGAATATTTCATTATTGATGAAGCTGTTGATTGATTTCTTGATTGATTGATTAATTAACCAATCTTCAACAAAATGACAGAAAAAGAAAAAAAAAAAAAAAAAAAGTTTTCTAGTCCAAGTTGACATATTCATGTGTCTTGTTTTGTCTGACCAACAGTCAAATACCAAAAGATACTGAGTTTGATATCATAGAAGCTTGAAAAATGAGTGAAACACTTAATTGATTATCAAAATAGTTGCTAATTATTTTTATGTGGATCGACTAACCAATTAATCGACTTATTCTTTCAGCTCTACTCCCTCTAAAAAGTGAAACATTGGTTAATGACTTAAAATGGAGTTAATTTTTTCCTTTTTATCTATTAGTTGTGCCATTTCTACATACTCTGGTCTCCAAACCACTCTACTTCAGGTCAGCTGAAGTTTATAATGATTGTGGTTTGACTGTTTTATTTTACAGTGTGGCTTCTCTAAAACTACTGGCCAAGTAGAAAATGGAAACGCGCCCGCCCAGTTGTCTTGGGGGACATTCAAGACCAAAGAGGTTCCCGTCATTAAAACAAGAAACAACTAGGCATCAGTGGCCTGGCATCACCGCTTCATGGCTCTGGGCATGATGCTCAGTACAGACAGAAGGTGAAAGAGAGACTGTGTGAGGATGGTGAAAGTCAGAAACAGCTCAGGAATTTGAGGGAAAGACAGAAAATGTGGTGCTCACTCCCCAGCACTGTGTATCTGACCTCACTGCGTCCCAGTGCCAACACATGTCTGATCCCAAGCGAACCAGACAGACACAGTTGACCCCATCTTTCTTTTGGCCCTAACTGAATGAACGGAAAAGGCAATGTTGGCTCAGGAACTTTGCAATGCGGAAGTCATCTTGGTAGTGCAACTAGGCCCATCATGGATGAAACCCTATGAGAGGGGAAATGCAGCTCGGCTCAGAAGCCAAGAGGGGAAGGAAAGAGGAAGACACTGTAGCTAAAACACTATGAAAGATGGAAGACATCTTGGCTCAGAAAGCAGGGCAGGAAGAGAGAAGGGTGACATCACTGACCTATAGTGAACTCTGCCACCTCTATAAATCACAATTCGCCTTGGAAAACACAATGCTTATTACCTTGTACCATGCAATGGTATAAACAACTGCAAAATTAATTTCACTTTGTTGGTGGCAGATATATCATCCTCAGAAATGGATTATAATGAAATTAGGAAGTTGTAGGCTAATAGGCCTTTTGCACTGTAAAACACAAGTACTAAGGGCATATTTGCATTCTGTACCTCCAAACTGTCAGCCAGTGACTTTAAGTCTGAGCTAAACAAATCAAGTGGGTATTTCCAAAGTTACAGTCTTTTTTTATTACAAAACTCACCCTTTTCTTTTACTATCTGTCTGCTGAAACTCAGTACAGAAACTCTGTCTGAGGAAACAAGAAGGGGGAATTTTATACTGAAAAGATCATAGTGGAAAACACCTCCATGATTGGTCTAACTCAGACTGTAGTAGCCTCTTATTAGTTTCATCTGAATTAAAGAACACAAAACAGGCCTGGGGATTTTGCAGACTGGGATCGTGTTGGTAAGGGCTGTTTTCGGTATGGAGAGGTGGAATTATTGCAGCAACTTTTAAACAACTTTTACAGTGTATGTGAATGTTTCTTTGAGCAAGACTTAAAAAAGCGTGAAGCTATCCTTTACATTGAGCTCAAAAGCTGTTAAAGATTAAAACTGATTTAAAAAAAACAACCACTGCCTCAGAAAGCAACAACCTACATCGCTTCCCTATAGATACACTCAGTTGGCAGTTTATTCAGTATACTTAGCTAAAACTAATGCTGTCTAATACAACAGTTCTGCAATAAATCCTCATTGCAGTCATACTGCCCTGATTTTGCATTCTGTTTGTACTGAAACTGTTTTAGAGGGGTGCTGATTCAACTGTATAGTCATTTTGGAGGCTGCAGTATGTGGTGCAGTTGAATTGTATTGTGTTATATAGACAGGTGTTTCTATTATTTTCTATCAATGAGGGCAGGCTAAATAACAGAAACACCTCTCTGTGTAATGCACTACAGTTCAACAGCACCACAAACAACATTCTCTACACAGTTGAATCAACGTTTCTCTAAAACAATTTAAATAAAAGCTGAACATTATAACCTTCCTGAAGAGAGGACTTATTGCAGGACTCATGCATTAAACTCCATTAGTTTTAGCTTGGTGAAGCCGATAAACTACGTAGAGTATATATAGTATTTGGCTCAAACCTTAACTGTTGTTCAAACATATAACCACCAGGGGTCAGTATAACATTTTTTATCCACTTCTCATTTCAGTTACAGCTCACTTTAACAACTGCCCAGTAGATGTCACCAAAGGTTCATTTATGGTCAATCAGTCTCATTTGTAACTAATCTACCGTCTACAGACTGGTCTTGTATTAATAGCTCTTTAACAAAAAAAATGACATTCATTTTTCTTCTACAGCAGGAAAGTTGATCCCTGCTTTTATTTATTACAGTGCTGTTTCATATTTTGGTGACTTTGCTTTGAGCCTGTCAACAGCACCATTGCTATGCTCAGTGCACCAGTTGCATTTTTCCATTATGCCACAAGAGGTCGCTCTCTGACAACTGATGGAGAGAGGCTTTCTGTCTACAGGCCCACTGTGTCAAATCAATACACAAAAAGAGAAAAATGAGTGACTTACAGAGCACAGATGGGGTAGGAACCTCTCTATGTCATTCATGTCTATGCCGTCATCCTCCTCAAACTTGTTTTTGTTCATTCTGACAGAGAGGAAATGAGACAGAGAGAGACAATCAATGAACTGTCACCCTCTGGGATGACACTGACACGAATCGGATCAATAGTGACAGAGGACAATTCTAAAGACATTAACTGAGACAATATGGAGTAATGAGAGCAAATTATGTGACATAGCAAGGCAACACCAGCAGGATCAAATACTGCAGATAAACACTTAATACCCAAAGCTCATATCTTACCCCTCTCTGTCAATATGTGGCAGGTGCTTTGGCGTTCCTCTTAAGTGTTTCCTGTGGAAATGGCTGAAGTCCAGTTTCTCTGGCTGCACATCCCAACCTGCACCCCTTTAACACAGAGACAAAGAGACAGACCAAAGGTTAGAGACAGCCAGCACCATGCATACAAACAAGGAAAGAAAGAAAAGGCATACAAGACAACTTTCTACATTTTAAAGATTTTTTTCTTACATGTACGTAGGTACAATTAAGTACAGTAAGTAAAGGTATTAGCAACAAAATTTACTCAACTGGTATTGTATATTAATCTGTAATGATGTGTCATGTATCAACTGATCACTTAAATCTTAATTTGAAAAGAAACTAGTAACTAAAATTGACCTGTTATATGAAAGTAAGTTGAGTAAAAAGTAAAATATTTCCTTCTGAAATGTTGTGCTGTAGAAGTACAAAGTAGCATAAAATGTAAATACTCAAGCAAAGTACAAGTACCTGAAAACTGTACTTAAGTGCAGTACTTGAGTTAATGCACTTAGTTACTTTCCACCGTAATACTCTAACATCAGCTGACATATCAAATGCTTATTTTCTCCAAAAAGTAAGAAATATGTTATGCAATTTGACATAACTCATAACACATAATTCAAGAATTCAAATCAGAATTCATCAAACTTGGAAATATATGTCTGTAGATTGAGCTCTGTTATGGTATTTTAATAATATGCATTCTTAATCTTATGCAATTTATCAACTGTTCCTCAAAAGGAAATGTTACACCCATTTAGTGGACGCCTCTCACAGACACATTAGGCTACAGCAAACCTTTCAATTGCAAGGCCATTTGTTTCTCATAGTTTAACTAGAAATGACTCCTAATTAATTATCAATGCCAGTTTTCATTCAGTATTCAATCAATACTACTCTACATCTCTGTCTGCGTGAGGGGGGAGTTTCTTACATCATCCCACTGTGCCGACTCATTCACTGTGTGCTCACATGTGCCAACGTGGCCGGAACCTAGGTATCTGAAGCTGCCGTGCAGCTGTTACCATAGCAACCAGTCCCCCCCACCCACTCCCCACCTCAGTGCAACTGATTTATGTGCCACTCACTTCCTCTTTTTCCTTTTTTTTTTCTCCTCCAAGTTTCAGATCCAGCTCTTGTTTGAAAAATCATTTAGTCACACTGAAGTTGAACAAGATTTGTTAAAGATCTACACTCAGGTCTAAATTGAGTAAAACTAACAAGATTTTAAGCATTAAGGTTTTCAGAGAATGCAGGCAAGGCTCCAATGGTTAGGTGCAATAGAAATGTGGCCTTTGGCTGAAACAGTGAAACAAAATGCTTTTCATCAGAAGAAACACCAGCAGTGTAAGAAGCTCAGTGTCTGCAGTAACTTAAAGTGAGTTTGGAATGAAGAGACAGAGCTGGCTTAGCCAACGCCTAAGATTAAGAAGATACATTTCATGTTGATATGTATTCCTTTGGCTCCCCCCAATAAATGCCAGAAATGAGCTGGGTCTTGATGTCAAATCTGGGAAATACTGTCTTTGGCTAATCAGGCCAAATCTGATACAAAATTTGGATAGCTGTCCTCAAATTAAAAAATGCAATTGTAGAAGCGAAGGACAGAGAAGAGCAACCAAAGTAAATAAAGGACTGTTACAAAGTATGAGAGCAAGAGGCAAAAGCTAAGAGACTTCTTGTTTGTCTCATTCTGTCATATGACCTCCAGAAACTATGGTTGGAATTCAGACTCAGTAGACTGTACAACATCTTAGGTTTGTGAGACAGCAAGGCACTTACCCATGTGAGTCCATTGTGTTGGCAGCCCATATGTCTGTGCCCAGGATGTCAAAGGAGCCGTCCCTGTTCCCGTTCTAAAACAGCACACAAGGAAAAGCAAAGATGGATATTTTCAGTATGACTACAAAACGCCTCTTACCAAATCATCACATACTTGACTTGTATTTAACATTTATAAACAAGTACACCACTGCAACTGCTAATCTTAAAAAGTAAACTCCTTTTAGTATAGCCTCTTTACGCCTACAATTTTCCTTCAGTATTTATGTTGTTGATTCAAAGGGTCGCCTACCAACTTCGCACTACACTTCCAGAAAGTTGGGGAGCTTGCAGAGATAAGTTGGGGGGGCTTGCAGAGACAAAAAAAAAAAAGAAAAAAAAAAGGAGTAGTCAAAAGAGGTGCAGCAGAGGCAGAAATATCCTGACTTGTAGTCCCTAGCGTAGGTCAAGCTCCAAAATCATTGGATCCTACACTTCCCATAATGCATCAGTCATTTGACCTTCCTTGCCTGAGAATGTTCTGGTCTTTCATGCTTCACAAGCCCAGCTTGGGACAAATGTTTTCTCGAAAAAATCGACCTACATGTTCAAAATCGGTGGAGTTTAACATTTAGTAATGATGAAGAGTTGATTTGTGGTGATATGTTTATGTGCTCATGATCAAAGAAGGGTAAAGACTCCCAAGGGGAACAATACAATGAGCATGGCAGGAGTCATGTGACTGAAGTATACTGATCACTCAAAGTCTCATAAAGACAGATATTCTCTCTCCCATTAATTTCTTACAGGGGTGATCACTGAAGGAACACTTAGGGGATGTTGTAGCAAGTAAGAGACGCATGAACAGCAGACAAATACACGCACAGGTGTATCTGTACCTTGGCAGGGCCTTTGAACTGGTTGTTTCTGCCTCTGCTGCCAGAGCGTGAGCCAGAACCTGGTCTAGACCCCGAACTGGGCCTGGAACCTGTGCTGCCATTACTGCTGTGTTCCCACTCGTCCTGCAGAGTTGAGAGAGGACAACAAAAAAAAGGGCTGATGATTCTGTTTCATTCAAATTCAGTGTGTTTAATTTTCTGTCAGTTAGTAACACTTGGAATGCAGAGGGCAGCACAGCTACTTCTTAGACCAGATAAAACAACACAACAAAACAAAAAGTTTAGCCGATCTTAATAATGGTACATTTATCTTCAACCCAAATGTTATGCTAACAGACTGTTGGGGCTGGTACTCCCTTTTTGTTAGGGGAGGCTAGTGCGGCATTTGTCACCACATTTTTTTCTGCTATTGCAGAATCGTTCCCGATTGTTGTTGTACTTGTTTCTGAGTTTCACTATATACTGCAGGAAAAGATATGTCACAAGGGTTCAAACAAAACTCTGGCTCCTTTGCCAAGTCTATTATATCATTATACTTCCAGAGGCAAAATGTCAAAACAAATTGAAAATGGTAGGTTCATGATCTCTGGGACTTGGGAAGTTAACGTATTGAGATAAACACTGACATTTCAATCCTAGTCTCTCCTGTAACCTCCCTCACCCTGCTCGCTATGAACGTCTCACCCATACTGTGTCTCCCTCACTACTGTCTTCCTGGTGAGTCATACCAATGAATCTCTGAGGAGCAATAATACTCTAAATCTCTTTCACACACACACACACACACACACACACACACACACACACACACACACACACACACACACACACACACACACACACACACACACACGATATTTAGCAGACTAATTTGATTGATAATTCATTTAGGATTATTCAGTTACTGGCTCTAGCCTCGCAGTATCTCATGTTATTCATTAAAACAATACTTTGTCTTCAACAACCACGAGGAACTGACGAGCTGTGAATTGCTTAAAGCAGTTTCTTCTAATCATATACTTGAACAGATGATGTAAAGGGACAGACTAACTAACACACACACACACACACACACACACACACAATTGAGAACAGAGAAAACCTACGCTTTAATCTACATGAGCACAGAAGAAAACAACAACAACTGCAACACGGAGGTGGCAGTAGAATCAGGGCTGTGTTGGAGGCTCAACACACAAACGAAAATCACTCTCTCAAATTCTGAAACATGCTACGATTGATCGTTTTGTTTTTTCATTGGAACACTGTATCCTCATCCTATATTTTGTTAACATGGAGCGACCAGCAGTTTAATTACTGTTTATGCGCTGTGAGATCTTTAAAATAGAGGCATTTCACATCTTCCTCCTGTAAAGGACAGGCGAGTGAGGAGAAAATGGAGGATGCAACAGATGCAAAAGAAACATGGAGCAAGTGATTTAAGATTTAAAGAAAAAAGGCGTGATGGTGAGGTCAAAGGTAAAGGATAGGACAGAACCTTGACAGACACACAGGCACACCTACCGGCTTGGATGAGCCTCTCCCCCGTGAAGACGTCCAGCTGCCATCTCTCTTGTCGATGCAGTCGTCCGTCCACTGGAGGAGAGAAACGGGGGCATTAGATGCTATTATTTTTGAAAGGGGGGAGGGTTCTTTATATGTAAATAAAGAACACAAACTAACACAAAAGTTAAGTAAAAGTAACAAACTAAAATGCAGGGCAGAAAACTCTTAAATCACAGCATATTTTGAGACATGCTTCTTTGCAGTGTTTCTTTTATAATTGACTCAAAATGGTATCTGTGTCTTTGATCTCATCTTGAGCTATTTTGTGTATGTATAGATGCACAGAGGAGAAACTACGTCACAGCAGAAACAGAGTGTGTGTTGACTTTCTCATGCAGAAAACAGGACAGCTGCATATCCAGGGGCAGTGTAGGTGGATGCAAATCCACCTTTGTGTAGGTTTACATATACATTATAACAATAAGGGCAGATGTTTTGACGCAGGCTGTACCCCTCCAGCGTGTTATGGAAGATACAAAACAGAGACAATACTAGAGCCTCTACCAAAACTTAACCACTGCTTATAGCAGATATGGGGCTAATGAATACATGTCATCTATTTAAGTAATAAGCCTCTAACCTGTGGCACCTTGCCACCATTGTCCAAATCCAAGTCTCCATCTGCCTTGTCTCCCAGTAGCCCCTGCACCTGGTACTCCAGCACATAGCTGTCGATGAAGCGTTCCAGCTCTTCTATCTCCTGTGAGCGCGTGCTCCCAGCCTCAGACGATGCAGACGCCACTGAAGAATTCTCCATGGCAACCGGTGCTGCGAATGGTGGAAGGGGGAGGAGGAGGGGAAGGGAAGGAGGAAAGTGACCTGTGCAGAGAGGAAAAGAAAGATACAGAGAGAGGAGTAAGCTTAAACATTTAACATGAATAGGACGTTCCATATCAGAGCATTAATTTCCTCTGACTACAAGGCTGATCTATGTTCACATCCAGATCTCCAGCATCAAGAAAACAATAATGTGATTGACAGAGAGGTATAATGGAGCCAAAGTCCCAGAGCAGTGGATACATTAGGCGCTTTATATTTCATTAGTCGATTAGTAGATTAGTAATTATTTTGATAAATTGAATATTTTCTCAAGCAAAAATGCCAAAGACTGGCTTCTCAAATGTGATAATTTTATGCTTTTGTTGGGCATATATGATCATAAACTAATCAATCCAGAAAATAATTGGCAGATTAATCCATAATGAAAATAATAATTTGTTGTAGCCTTAAGTACCAGCAGCAATAGTTAGAGCAGTTATTCCTCTCACCTTGGTCCCTCTCAACTTCCCAATATTCAAAGAAGGCACTTAACCTCGCTGCTGTCAGTAAACATCCATATCTGCAAGGTGTGCTTCCAAAGTATCCAACAGCAAGCCTGTCCTGGTGCGGAGCTACAGCAGGCCCAGATTACATTAGATCTATCTTTTGAAAAACCTCTGACTCATGTCTACTACTTTGTGTGGCCAAATGTCAAATCCATGTCAATTTCTCAGTTTGTTTTTCCACCTCTTCCTTGCTATCACTCTCTCTGCGCTGTAGGTGTTGTGTGTGATCACCTGACCCCTGGCCAACAGAGAAGCAGCTTCCTGCCTGCCTGTCTGTTGCTACTAAGCTCCTTTACATCACGGCTTGATCACCAGCCATGCAAAGAGGATTTATGTCCCTGGAGCACGCAGAATGGTATCTGCTGAGCCCTGGGGACTCGCTGGGGAGCCCTGTGCATTTGCAGCCAACAAGTCAGCTACACAAGGTCTAAAGCCTTTGTTTTGGTTTTGGCTATAGAGCTATCTAATACTATGGTAATGTGGAGTGCCACATCCCAAAGACTTTTCTTTACATCAAATCAGATATTAATAAACAGTGTAGGCCTAGTATCTTATCAAATTATTAAAGGAACAAAAAAATAAAGTGAAGAAACAAAATAAATCATGCTATTTCAACAACAAAAACAGCACCATACTCAGTACCAATAATACAAACAACCATGTTTAAAACTATTATACTGCACTAGTAATACCAAGTGGGAAATGCTCCATTGGAAGATCTGACCCCAGGGTCAGTGGCAAGACAGCACCCCTGTTGAGCAGGACTAGAACTTGAACCAGCCTCTTGCTCAAGGACGTTTTAGCACTTCAGAGTCTCCCTACTCATGACTTCCCTGCTACTTTCTTTGTGTACATTTAGGACTAATGCTTTAATCCCTTCATACTATGCAGCACGGTCAATATGACCTAATCTGACCTAGTGTCAATAGTGTAATCCATTCATACAACGTTGCCAGAGCTTTGATTAGCCTGGTGATTTGCAGCTAGCAGGCTACAGAAGCACCGGCAAGCAAGTTTTTTACCCTTAGGAAATAACAAACAGGTACAGTAATACATGAATATAATAATACATACATATTAGCACATGCACAAGTACACCCATATATACTGTATGTATTTGTGCACCAAGTTTATCTTTTTATGCAGGTTGAGATATATTTTGATTTGAATGTTCAGGGTAATTTCAGAGCATAGGAGAAATTACCCTTGAACTACTGGCCCCATTTTTTGTTTCCTTTTCCTGCCCCAAAAAACAACCCATTATGTCACACCCCCAAAGTCGTTTAGCTCAGCTCAAATGAAACAGATGTCACTCAGTTGTCCAAGTCATGCCATTCTCCAGTTCCTCAACCAACCCAGTCTCCACTAACAGGCTCCATAACAACACTTTGCACCTGGGAGTCAAATATTCCCAAACATTAACATGTAAAACAGCACAATGTAATGCATTTCGACGCAACAGCCCTGCACTAAATGTTATGTTAACAGTGTTTAACTTAAATTATTGTTGTCAATGTTTGTTGTCATTTGTCAGTAAGTTTTTTTTATTTTTATTTTTTTATAAAAGACTTATTTCAAATGTGCTGAAGTGAAAAGAGCTGATTTTCATTAATTCCAACACAGTTTAAACTAATGGAGAAGCATACAATATTAGTACTCTGGATGTTTGCAACAATGGGTCAACTGATGTACATATTGGTGGTGGAAAGTGTCCGGTCTGATGTCCTACTGTTGTCCTTGACATGTAGTATAGAATTACTGCCTGTGGGGAAGCTGCCAATAGCTATTGACCCATCCATTAACACAGCTCTCATCTCGTTCTCCACCTTTTTGCCTCAGTATCTATCAGTTTCTTTATATTACCCTCTGTGTGATACTTTCAAAATATTTCACATGCTTATTGCAGGAGTCACATCTCTCCAGGCCTGTGCATGCATTATAGTCACCCAAAATCAACCCGAGAATCCAGAAAAGTAAATACTGGTTATGCATTATCATGGAACTGGCCTGTTGTATTTCAAATGGGACTCAAAGTCCTCTCTATCCTGCTGTGTTTCATAAGACATCTCTCAAAACCTGCAGCAGTTCAGACTGTATAGTTGTAATGTGTGCTGTCAGGTGTCTACATTTACTTTGCTTTTGTAGAGAGTTCATCTTTCAACTTAGTAATAATAACATCAATGTTCTTCTGGTGGAGGAGAAACATGTTTACCTAGGGTGACACACATTTGCTCATGTGAGAATCAACAAGCCAAACTACCTTCCCTTCAGGGTGCAGGAGAGAAGAGTAGGTTGTGAGGAGACTAAAGCAAGGGATTCATCTGACCCAGACAAAGAAAAGGCTACTGTCTTAAGCATCCATGAGAAAAAACAAACACAAATATAGACAGCAGGCTGATGGCCCCTCTGAGTTTCAGCTAAACAGTGAAACTGACTCTGCAAGGTCAGGAGCACAAATAGCATTACAAAGCATCTCACATTTAGCAAACACAAGTCTCATCTTGGCAGCACATACACCCCAAGATGATGCAATGATACAGGCTCTCACGTTACAAGATATTGATGTAAATGATGAGGGAAAGAATTCATAAAAACTTTGCATTATAACTTGGGAGCAATGACCTCCCAGCCTGTCCCTCACACAAAAATAATGAGTTACAGTTACAACTATAATTAATTTCATTCAGATTAATCTGTTGATGAGTTTCTTGATTACAGGATGTGCAGCAATTGCACACATCAAAGCCAGTTTACAGGTCTTGGGGAGTATTACTGCATATATGAAAAAAAATTGTATGAAGCCCTCTATCTGATGTGACATGAGTCAGTGTATGAAAATAAACAAAATCAGGAACCTCTGACCGAAGTGTGAATGGTTTAGTTGCATTTTGGGTAATGTAGGTGCCGGATTTTGACAAGGAAGAAGAATATGTGGAGTAGAAAAAGATGGCATCTCTGGTTCTGCATCGATTCTGAGCCTGACAATGTTACAGAAGTGCAATGCTAAATCAGTGGCATACTCTTTTAATCAATTGATTTTTTGGCCCATTAAATGTCAGATAATAGAAAAAAAAATGCCCATCAAAATGTTGAAAAGCCGAAAATGACACATGGAGATCACTTGTTTTGTCCAAAACAAAGAAATTTTAATTAACACCAGAGAAGACCAAGAGAGCCAACAAATATTCATGACTAGCTGAACATCAGACAGACAAAAGTTCATGTCTGATGAAGCACTTTGCTGCAGTGGTCATCTCACTGAACATTTGCACGTGTGTTGTCTGTTGGTTGTTGGCAGCCTGGAAGTACAGCACATGGGTCATTACAATGTGAGACCCCCCTCTTCTTTCTATCTTTGTTTGGCTGT
Organism: Seriola aureovittata; assembly: GCF_021018895.1. Lineage (NCBI taxonomy): Eukaryota > Metazoa > Chordata > Actinopteri > Carangiformes > Carangidae > Seriola > Seriola aureovittata. The sequence continues at coordinate 16,406,612 of NC_079381.1, read as the reverse complement.
CCCACTCTCCTTCCCCTTCTCAAACTACATCTTTCAGTCCCCCATCCCAAAAACCCCGACTCCTCCCCTGCTCCTTCCTGTCTCCACCCTTTCGCACTCCCTCAAGTTTACCAGCTGTTCCAACAAAGAGCTGCCTGCTACTCCGTCCTGGCCACACTCTCAGCTTCACTATTGTGCAGTAGTGGTGCGGAACTAGCATATCGGTATACAACACTTGCGGACATCAAAGCATACTTCTAACCTTATTCAGTTATCTAGTTCAAGCAACGTCATCTGGCCATCTCCATACTCATTAAATGAGCTAGTGTTTTCCAGGTCAAGCATTCTTAGCCCGATAATCAGACTGAATCACCATTTTGTTTCACTTCATTGATTCATTCTGTTGATTGATTCAGAGGGCAGGAACCACACTTAGTTTGTGCATGATATTCATTTTCAACCAACCACTGACTCAAGACATTATACTAACACAGAGTAGGTTCCTGAGTCGACACTACAAGCTAGCAGACATGGATCAAGATCGTAAAGTGTAAATCATAGTGTCCAACAATATGACCAAACTGAAGACTCTGTCCGAAGCCCAACACCAACCAGACAGATATTAAACTGGCCAGACAGACACGGCATGGCACTGGACAGCACACTGTTTCTTTGTTCACGAGGCAGTGACGAATGCCAATCTACACTTTCTATGTTCTGTGATCGGATACAAAAATCAGATAATAGATTTATTACTTGTATTTCATTTACTACACAATTGTGATCATGGAATCTTCTGCAATATCCCTCCCTATCTGAAACTTTTGGAGAAACTAAACCAAGAACCTGGCATACTGTGTAATAGTTAGTTCAGAAGGCTTGATAATGTGGTGAACTCACTTATTCCCAGGACCTGAATAAGGAGTCACCACTCCTTATTCAGGTCAGATACTCATATGTTAGAGAAGTTATAGCTGTCTAGTGCTTTTCTTGAACTTACTAATTAAAAGCTTTTTCCTCTGTTAAGGATATGCTGCCCCCTCTCTGTTCTACTGTTTCTTTAGGGATTTGCTAAAGACAGATGAACTCTATTGGGAGGCTGGGGGCACCCGCATTTGTCCAAATGTACTGACTTAAACAAGATCAGAAATCTTATAGTGAATGTTAGTATAATGTGTGTCTGAAAAATTAAATTAATTAACTATTCTAAAGATTTATACCTAATAAAAGTAATTTCTGTAAAACAAATGGTAGCATAAAGCATAACAACCATATAAACCATAATCCCCTGAGGTCCAAAGACACACTACCACTACTGTAGACACTGTCTCCTAACAAATCAGACTGGCCGTATCATGATACTAAACAGCAACACAACATATGCAATAATAAAGTAAAACATGTCCTCAGCCGGCAGAGATTTGCAGTCTTTGATATAGTTACAAAACAACCAAAGAGTAAGAACCATAATCTCTACCACCCAAACAGAGATAAACATGAAACCCAGTCTCCTCAGTGGGAGTCCAAGTCAATGTTCTTACCCCATGCAGCGAGAGCCGCTAATACGCCTAATCTGGTCTACTACTGACTGGCTGTCTCAACAAACTCACACTTGGGTTTAAATATAATTTAGAGTAGTCTATTTTTGAGAGCAGAATAGCAGCATGGTGTCTTCCAGTCTAACAAATATAAATCATTGGACATATTTACTACTATATGCGAGTATGTGTATTAATTCAAATGGAAGAAGCACAAATCTAGATTTTTATACTTGAGTGTAATAATTAGCAAACAGCAAAATGTCAGAAAAAAACTGTTGTGACTTTGTTTGTATAAGGTACATTATATGTGCACATGGATGCAACAAAGGTAGCTGTGTGAAAAATCTAGTGGCGCTGCAGGAAAATAATCTATTCAAAGTTTTTTCAAATTTCAGCTGGTGTTTGACGACAGATGCAGAACTCAGTTACCATGAATAATTTTCTATGATGTTTACTCCTTTACCACAACAACCGTTTCAGCACAGCCTCTTGTACTCTACACTGCATTTCACTACTGTATGAGCATATAACAAATAAAACCTTTGAATCTCATTTATAATTGTATCCTTTAGTATTTTGAACACTATCAGTAGAATGTATAGTGCCAGTGTGAGACTTGGACAAGACTTATGCAGCCTGTGTTCTTCCATAGCATGAAAAAAATACTTGCAATTTTTAGGGCCACTTCAACAACACTCCATTTTGTGGTGCGCCTACAAAATGTGACTGAAATAGTTGCAGCTTTCAACTCAAAGTGGCTCCATTCACATTACTTGTGCCCCTTCATGCTGCACTCTCTTGCAATATAAAATTTATATAGCGAGTACCAATTGATTTGTTTTTTAAATCCTTAATTGGTCCACATCACGCTCCTATGTAACATCTCGGATAGTGTACTTCAGATGTATGTAGAAACTGATGTCACTGAAATAGAGGCAAGACACACACACACACACACACACACACAACATCCTCAGTTGAGAGAGCAACAGGTGTCATGATCTAGAAAAAAACATGCATAGGAAGTTGTACTAGGAACACTGAACTTAAATTCAGGAATATGCATTTGTGGAGTTAAAATTACAAACCGACTTCAAAGGAAATGTGTTCTAATTCTGGCCTCCCATTGATAGTTACAAGCCGTTGTGAGTAAATGTGTTTACTCATCCAGTGTGAGAGCTGAATGACCTGAATCTAGAGGAACAGACCAGTAGAAGAGGGGGTCCAATGGTGTGTGTATGTGTGTACGTACACCTAAAACAATAGCCTCATTGTCCCCCTATGCCCCTGTAGTGACCTAATGGGAGAGGATTGGCCATGTGCAGTACTGTGGAACTACTGGGACTGTAGCCCAACAATGCCATTCTGTCCAGATCCACACACAAAGTCCTGGCAAACAACTGAGGGTGTGTAATACAGCTCATGACCTTCACAACCTGTATGGAGTGTAGGTAGATGTTCTGAGGCCTCAAAGCTGAATGGCAACAAAAGTGAAAAGAGAGACAACAAAGGTTAATCTGCAAAAGAGCAGTGGCCATTATCGGTCAGGGCTGAACAAATGGGATGATGACAAAACAAGTAACTCTGAGAACAAAAGGTCAACCATAGAAAGACCAGACTTGCTTGTTTCTCAAAAATACAAGGTTTATAATATGCAAGAGAACTTATCTGCAGTCCTGCACTAAGCTCGATGCCTTATGTGCTCAGCGTTAAACCACCACCTGATATCCCTCTTCTCACAAAGCCACTGTATGTTTCCCTCAATCGTGGCCCATGTGATCTCCCTCTCTTTCCTTTTTCTCTTTTCCCACTCACTCATCCGTACACTACAGGCAATGTAATGAGCAGCAGTTCCCATTGAAAAGAGGCTAGATATCTGCTTCGCAGCCTGACTCAGGGTGTTCCAGTTTTCTGCAGGCTACTCCCACTCTCTCCATAACATGCAGCTGTGTTCGCTCCTCCTCCACATTCTTCAAAACACTGCATGCGTATAAATGGGTCTGCGTCACAACCCTAAACACTACCCCCCCCATTTACATGCTGAACCCTGGTATCACTTGATGTACTCTGAGAACGATCTTACACTTCCTATCACTGTTTGACCTCTGAGGGCAAAGTTCACTGCATCGGTCATTCCTCACATCAAATGCAGCATATGTGCTGGGAGTGAAGATCACAGGGATGATGACACTGCACTGACTCTGCTTAGATGGTATAAATAAATCTGCAATTCATGCCAAGTTTAAACATCAGCAACCATAGTTTTTTCTATTTCAGTGCTCAAAAGTAAACTTTCAGGAATAAATTGGACCATTGCTGCTATGTAGTCAGGTGAGGTCCTACAGGCTAGATAATAAGATGCACCTATTGATCAGTTCCAAGCCATTTCACAGACTACGATCGAGGATTAGATCAGTTTCATGGAACAGGACACTGAACAAAATGCTACTGTAATTTCATGTGCCACTTCTGTATTGAGGTGATTAAGCAGTTCAGTCATTAAGCACACATAAATGTGTAATTGCAAGGTTGGGATCAACCCTACGACTAATTTATGCATGGATAATGTGCCAATGTGAGAGCAATCTTTTCACATGGCATGTTATTACAAAGTCTGGATAAAAGTCAACACTTTAGAGGATTTAAAATTTTCTTAATGTGAATAACAAACAAAAACACCTTAATGTGTAAGCCTAATATTTAACAACTGAAACAATGCCTCATGGCATGCAAAATATATGCAACATTAGTAGGGCCCATTACGGGTATAGACATATTATCTAGGTTTCAAAATTAGTTGGTTGATGTGTGTTGACCTCTGTCACCAGATGGAAACATGTTTAGTGGTTTCTTACATGCTTATTTCATTCATATATTTCATTATCCATATTGGAAATACCTTAAGCCAAGTATGTCTAGGCCCATGTGAGATCAAACCAGGACTGATTAAATTGATGTATTTTTAATTAATCTATGCAGGTTTGACTTTGTCATCGTCACAAAGGGTACAAAAGTGAACAAATTACTTGATCAGGCTGGGTAGATTTGAGACAGGCACATAGCCAAGTTAAATGTCTCCAATGTCTACAATGAATACTTGGTACAGGACATGACACTGGCTGAACCTGACTTACCACTTGGCAGACTAACGAATATGCATAGTTGAGGCACCACAGTAATGCTGGCAACTCAAGGATCATTAACAGTGTGACATTTATTCAAAGAAACAGATGTTCCTCTCAGTAGGAGTAGGTATATCTGATCATTCATTCATTAATTCATTAACCTGTTCTCTGCTGAAAATGCTGTCTGTTTAAAAGAGATTTGGTCGTGTTTTTCAGCATCAAAGTGTGTCAAATCATGTCTGAATCAAGTCAGGAGGGTCTGCTGTTGTATGACTTGTGGTAGCATGCAAACATTCCTTCACATCTATAAAGTCACTCAAATCCAATCAGTCTCTGAACAGCAGGAATCCCAGGAATGTTATGAGCAAACTTGACTTAAAGTATAGCATAAAGGACTCCTATGGGACAGATCAGCACCAGTTTTGAAACATTAACTTAAAATGTATGAATAATGATGTATAATTATACAGATGTTTAAGTTGCAATGACTTGTTCGTTCCAGCACATGTTCCACATGGTTTAGGTTTGTTCCATCCCATGCTAGTTCTGTAAACATTATGTCAGCTTACTACCAAAACAACTGCTTGTATTTGTTTTATCTACTTCAGTTGAGATGAGAGATTCCACTTTAAGTATTAGTTTATGGTATATCACTGATATCCCTCTATCCTGACTTGCAGCAGCTGTGATCCGGTCTTTGTTGTGAGGGTCAACAGCTGATACAGGCTCCTGATTTGCAGCAATCTCAGCGTCACAGGGTAGACTGACACCTTACGTTTTGAACGGCTATTCCTGATATTCCTGTCCTGCAACTGTAACGTAACGTTACTGAAACCAAACAAATTGCGAAGCTGATTATAACGATTCCATCATAACATCAACAACATCTTTTCATATATATATTGGACTACCATAACCACGCCCATGCTGTCTGGGATGCTAGTGCTGTATGTATCCGCTAGCCAAGTGGTGTATCCTGACAGGACAGGTTAGGTAACGTTATCCAAATGGCTGCACCACAATGTCCCTGTCACAATAACAAAAGCCACATCTGGAGGCGCCTCCACGCCCTGATGTGTCTGCCCTGCCCGCGTATCGCCGGTAACAATGGTGACGCAAGCTTTGCGGCTAACCAGCCAGCTAACGCTAGCTAGCTCTTAAGTACAACAGTAAACAACAGGCCACATATTACGACTTCAAACCACCCTCCGTCAACTGTGCTACATCAACAGGTCTGCAAGTTGAGGTCGAAGCAAAAAAACAGGTCAGTCACAGCGACAACTCGCAGCAAATCCAGCGCATCTTATAAAACTGTTATCTGGTTACTACGGTCATAGCACTTCAACCGACACACACCTTCAGCCGGCTCAAAATGACATAAATCCTTACCCGACGTGAGATTCTGACTCCTGGCGAACCCGGGTTCACCCCCTGAGATCAAATCCGCCGTGTCATGGGTGTGTTTCTCAAAAAGAGAGGTGGGAAAGAGGATTAGGTATCTGGTGGTAACTCCGACGTCCCAGACTGAGGAAAGAGGGAATGCAGGAATGTGACGTTCAGTCCAGTTTGCTGGCAGCGTTGACACGTGCACTCAGGAGTGGAGCATTGTGGGAAACGTAGTTCAATATTTGAAGTGATTCTTGCTTCTTTAGATAGGCCTACCTGATTAATAACTGGTTCTAAATGTCACACAACCCACTATTATCGTCTCCTTGCTTACAGGAAAAACTGCTTTGATACAGGACCAGGTAATGAACTAAACTAAACTAAACACAAAAGTTAGCAGTTTATCCACCTTTTGAATTAGCTAGCTACTTTAGCCACACATGCATCTTTGTGATGTAAAGCCATTATGGTAGCTAGTGGTGGAAAAGTAACCGTAACAGTAACATAAGTACATCAATTCTGCAATAATTCAGTGCTTGAGTAGAAAATTTAAGTACTTGTACTTTACTTGAGTAATTCTATTTTATGCTTCCACTTTCACTTTCACAGCAGCAAATATTTTCATTTTTACTCACATAAATTAATGCATCATTTATAATCCAAAAATAAAATATATATTATTCTGCAAAGGACCCTTAATTAATGAGTTTATTTTGATGATAATACTTTTATTCTTTTACTCAAGTAAAATTTTTATATATATTTTTATATTTCTATGCTGTGGTGTTGCTACTTTTACTCAAGTAAAAGATCTGAATACTTCCTCCATCACTGATGATTGCTCAAGTAGTCATATATCACAGTGACATAAATTACAAAACTGATACAACCCTCTTATTTATTCATTTATTTATTTATAAATTGTGAGATTATAAAAAAATCACAGATTAACTATAATACTTAACAAAGGATTTCAAATTGCTGACCCAAACATTTTATCATTTTAATATCAATAAATTACAAGATTATCACTACCAACAGAATAATCTTAAATTTTTTATTTGCAAAACATACATTTTGGCAAACATCTGTCTACATTGTAAAATCTGAAACTGGCAAATAACGGGAAACTTTGCAGCTCTTTTCTTTAATAGCTGAACATATCTGAGACTCTAGTGATTTTCTGCCCATTTGTTAAATAAATTACTAAATAAATAAATAGACTTGATGTGTGAGGGGACAGCCCACAAGAAGAAAAAGAAATGTTGCAAATCTAACAGATTTAATGGTGCTAATAATCCAAGTCCTCTTCTCTCCCTAAATCATAGGCCCACCTTGAAAACCAAACACAAATGGCTGCAGATCGCAGTTAAAACCTGCTGATAAAATCTTTACAATGTAATTATGACCCCTTGTGGAAAATGAGAAAAGTGCAGTAAGAGGAATCTTCCCCAGTGTGTGTGTGTCTGTCTGTAGATGAAGATGTGTGGATTTGTATATTATGAATATGCATACCGCAAGGATTTATCAGGGTTGTTAGTCAATATGGCAGACAGCTGGAAGATAGTGCTCAGACAGACTGAGTGATAGACAGGCCTGCATATGAATATGAGACAGAGCTGTTGATAGTGTTTTTGGCACAGAAAACAGACAGACAGATGAACTAAAGTCTGGGTTTAAAGATGGGTCTGATAAATCTGAAAGTGCATGGACAGGTAGGCAGGCAGTTGAGTGGAAGGTTCCCTCCCCTGCTCCAGATGGGTGCAGAATTTATTTGCCACCGCAGTCAGAGGCTAATTAACCACCACGCCATGATGGAGACTCCAGCAGGTCACTACACCCCCCCCACCCCCGATTCGTCTCCTTCCTTTCAGTCTCCTTTTCGTTCTCACTCCCTCACCCAGCTCTATGTCTATCCTTAGTCGTCCCATAATTACTTTGTTGTCCTCTTCACATCACCCACAACACCACAAGCCATGCAGCCCTCCATTTCCCTCCCATACTGCATCGTCTCTGTGCAGATGCTCCCTTTATATAACCTCCTCTCACATGTACTCACCTTTTCTCTTTCGACATGTGTGCCTTGAAAAAGTAAAACCAAAGTCCTCTGGTAAAACCATTGATGTGCCATCCTGGCTGTTAGTGAACCGAATTGTGAGCTGAAGAAGAGGACAGAAAATGTAATGTCACTGCTTTTAGTGCATTGAATTCACAATCCTCTCGCTGTCTTGTATCTTTTTTAAATCAAGGAGTCTATGAAACTGCAGATTTAAGGCTTCTCTGGAGCAAAGTTGTAAAAGTTGGTAAGATTCAAAGTCATTTGCACTGTTGCCAAGGAAACTATAATGTTGAATTGCTGTATAATTTCAATGTTCTAAAAATGTCAAGTCTTGTTGCATGGCACGCAATCCTTGAAAAGTTGTTCACAAATGCTATTCTATTAAATTACTTTTTTAAATTCTTTATTCCCCCTGTATGTGTCTCAGTAATGTGTATTTAATAATATTAAACAGACCCACAGAGGGGATAAATCATTACTATGGAAATGTAATTGTTTTAATGTGTTATGTCAGAAATGTATAGGATGTGACCAAGCAAACTCATTTTAATCTTAAAGTATAATAATCTTAGTCACAGTTCTTTGTAGGCAGTGCCAACAGTTCCTGAATGTATATCAATTTACATATAAACATACATCAAGTGTATTTTTTCACTTTTCTTTTTTTTCTCCAAGTGAACTTTACTGTTAATATCTATTTTAATGCTGGTTTGATGTTCTGACAATAAACTCTGTGGAGCAATAGGAAGCGAAGCAAAGGCTGAAATTGGCGTTACTCCTCAGGTCGCCCTGCACAAAGCTGAATCCTCACCAGAGGGATGGCACCAAGGCACCAATTAGCAGTGGAGAGGGCGCATGATGATATTTCCGTGTGCTTGTGGCCTGGGCAACTCCGTCTGTGAGTGTTATAAAAGGCAAAACCATAAACATGGAATTAGACAGTACAGGCCCCACAGCTCTTAAGGTCACAGACTCTCCCCTCCTGCGGCTTGTGAGAGCAACGGTGTGGTATAAACAACACTGGCCAGCAAACTGTTATTACTGTACGTTCAGGTTTTCTAACAGGGCGCCTGATTATTTTGTGCTTGTCAGTATGTGAAGTTCATTAGGCCAGTGGCCCTGATGTAGCAGACTGCTGCAGCTCTGCTCTTTTATTGTTAGGTCGAATGGGTGCAGGAGATAGGTGTGGGAGAGAGATCACTGTGAACCAGATAGAGAGAAACTAAGTGGGTGGAAGTGACTGAACATATCTTTGTGTAAAACGCACACACAGGCGCGCACACACACACACATACACTCACACATTAACACTCAGACAAATAAACACACTGAGGTTGGCCACGGTTCAATTTGTTGAGTAACAAAAACATGAGATCTTTCTAACCAGCAGGTGGGGGCAGTTGACAGATCATAGGAGTGTTGTGTACTGAGCAGTGCTATTATAATGTGCTCTAAGTTATAGATCAACTACAACCCCTACATTGGAGGTAAGTATGTGCTTCTCTGAAATATGTTTTTTGTTGAGACTTATTCAACTCTGTGGCAGAAAAGATAAAGCAGCAAGATAAATATCTGTTCCCCTTGAATACAGATGAGAGGAATCCGCACTCATACTCATCCTCGACGAACTATACATCGTTTGAAGGCACAAAGCCTCATCATTCTATCAGCAGATCACAGTGCCACAGTGGCTAGAGTTGATTGTTTTGGTGGACAAACAGAGGGACACACCAAACAGAACGATACATTAAGAAATAAGTGAAAGAAAAAAAAAATTATTTGCCATATTTGTTGCTCCTGTAGTTTCAATAATTATGACTTTTTGTTGGAAACTACTACCTTTTAGAATAGATCACATTCATAAATGTGGCGCTTGATTCATCTATCTGTTATTGTCTTGATTAACTGATTAATTATTTGGTCTATAAAAGGTCAGAAAAGGTAAACAGTTGTCTGAGCAACAGTTTTAAACCCCAAACTATTTACTGTAATGTAAGACCAAGAAGCATCATCCTTTTAACATCTTGCATTAATGTTTGGCGTTTTTGCTACACAAACAAGAAATATTGTTTTATTTTGGTATATCATTTCCAGATTTGTGAGCAGAGAATGGAGCACTTGAAAGATGAAGTGCAGAGGAGTGAACTCAACCCTTCCCTGGATCAAACATAAAAACAGGGATTATTATTATTCAAGCTGCACCATAGTTCGTTTCAAAAATCTCAAACAAGAAAAATAGATCAAACACCAGTATTGCTTAGTATTACTTTGTTCTTCAGTCTCCGTCTCCAGGTTCAGAGACTTAGGGGCTTCTCTGCTCCCTAAATCCCTCCCCCCATTCCCTCCTGTCCCTGGCAGCCCGACACTCCCCCTGCTGTTGAACTGCAGTAGAGCGTGGACCGTCCGAGGAGTGAGTTGACAGCTCCGGGCCGTGTGTGTGCCCGCCTGCATGTATGGTGAGCACCCGTTGAGTAGGTGGGTCTGCTGGAAGGGAGTGGGAGAGGTGGGAAAGGGGCAGATGGAACACAGAAGGAAGTTCACCAGCGACACATAGAGTGTCAGAAAGTAGAGAGGGACCGAGAGGGAGGGGTTCAGCGAGAGCCACAGGGACAGTGATAGGTAGAGGAGGCAAAAGTGAGAGAATGAGGGGACGGATATGCAGAGAGAAAGGGGTGGAAGGGTGGCGGGTGGGATAAGGATGAGGGAGAGCGAGGGTAGAGTAAAGGATGGAGAGGGGAGCAGGAGAGGTGAGACGTGTCAGGTAGCAGAGGGAGAGGTGACGAGCAGCAGGGGTAGGAGGAGGGAGGGTGACAGGTAGGGATGGAGGGTGGAGGAGTTGGGGTTTGGGGGGGTGATAATGATATCAGGTGCAGGAGGGTAGCGAGATGGGTGGCTGGTGCAAGGACAGAAGGGAGGGAGGGAGGAAGAGACTTCTGACCTTCAACAATGGGTTGATAGTTGGATGTGAGCAAAAGAAGAAATTGAAATATTCTCTCACAAAAAGTTATTTGCACTTGTAATAATTCATCTGATTACACTGGAGGGGTTGTGTTGGCGGGGGACTTTAACAATTTGGAAGTGCCCAAAACTCCTTGGCAAAATTTTTCAAAAATAGATCAAGCTTAATGTTTGGTTTTAAGCTTGAACCCAGCACTTTTTATTCCTGGTGTCCGTTCTGAGAACATACTGAATGATAATATGAGTTGAAAGGCTTTTTTTTTTTTTTTAACAGCAACAACATATAGACTCTGGTTTAAGCTGCAGCTTCCACAGCCACTTGTACCAGCTATGGCATAACTACAGCATGTATTAAAGAGTAAAACTACCTTTTCCCTTCTCCTTATTTAGCTTATTATCTATTCCTTCTCGTTGACAAGGTCGTCTCATCTGTGTTGTGTCCTGAGTTGATGCAATAAAAGTAAAGTTAGAAAAAAGAACGTTATTTGTTACTAAAGGTCAAAATAAATCAGCATAAAAGCCCAAAGCCATTTTTGCATTATAAATATATAAATAATAAATGACTTATTGAAAATGAAAAAAAGAAAAATTATCTCTATTAGCAGTACATTATATAAGTTGCACTTCAGTTTACACTACATTATGTTCTCCAGACATGTTTTTAGACATAAACATAAAATGATTAAAACATTTTTAAAAAATGTGTTTTTCATATGGAAAAAGTTCCATTAGCTTGAAAAAAAAAAAGCTCAAAATTTCATCTACTTCTCCCTCATTGAAAATACAAGAATCTCCTATTTCACTGAAAAGTTCATTCTCAGGATATGTGCACTAGAGTTTTTAAGTTGAAAATTGGCTTCCAAAGACGTCGTAGTGTCACAAAATCATGTACAAATATCATTGTGAAGCTTAAAGTGAAGTAATAATATGCAAAACCCATTTTGAGTGAAGTGGGTCTTTGATGAAATTGCACAGTAGACCCCAACGCTGCTACACACTCAGTGTCAAGAAGAGTACATGTTAGCCGTAAGAAAACAACATCCTAGATTTGTGTTCTCATGTAACCACTTTTCAAAAACAGACACTGCCCAATACGATGTCATTTGTTTGTTTAAATCCATTAAACTAACTTTTAGTCTGAATGTTCATGACAGATGTCCATGACATGCCTCCTGTTGGTTTACGTCAGTCTTCAGGGATTTTTCATTATCCCATCTCCCCCGTGTCAATGCACTGGCAGTTCAATCTAGTCTCGTCTCACTCTCATTTATGAGCCATGTAGTGGCATTATGCTGTCTGGACATGAGTAAGTGCTGGAATAACCTCAGCTATTTGGAAATAAAAGGACAGTTTAAAAATGTGAGGAATTGCATTTACAGCCCCATCTTACAATGGTCCAATTTAAATGCGTATTTGTCCTCCTTTGGGAGAGCATGCTGTTATTTCATCATTTTGCTTAAACCTAAGTTTTACAATTTCCCACAATTTTCACTCTGTATAAACGGATCAGCAATAACTTGTAACTCATAACAAGTCTTTATAAACACTTACTATACACACTATCTTTACTGATATGAATGAGGTGGTATGTTTCTCTATGTTTTGATAAAAAGTTGCTTTTTAAGCACAGAATCTTTTCTGCCTTACAATAACTTGCTTTCCCATGCATATTTCTTTGCATGATGTGGCTACATGGTTTCACATTAACTCCTTTCCTCGGTTGTGTGTGTGTGTGTGTGTGTGAAGACACTTGTGTGTCTCAGTGTGTATGTGTGTGTGCTAAGCAGGAGGACTCCAACTAGGGGCGTTAAAACAGAAATCTCAGCCCACTAACTGACCTTGTCTGAACTGCACAGAGCGCACAGTGATAGCATGAGGTACCTTCAGGTCAGAGTAGGGTGTTAAAATGATCCAATATAACATCTGTGTGTGTATGTGTGTGTATGTGTGTGTGTGTGTGTGTGTGTGTGTGTGTGTGTGTGTGTGTGTGTGTGTGTGTGTATGTGTGTGTGTGTGTGTGTGTGTGTGTGTGTGTGTGTGTGTGTGTGTGTGTTGTGTGTGTGTGTGTGTGTGTGTATGTGTGTGTGTGTGCACGTATGCTTGTTTGTGTCTTGTCTGGGAGGGGGAAAATGAAAAGAGTGTGTCTGGTTATACAGTGTCCAGCCCCAGCCACACTACAGCCCACACAAGGCTGAGAGACTGTGGGCTCCTCTGGACCTTTTTTTTAATTAAAACTCCTCACTTTCCTCTGTATGTGTGTGTGTGTTTGTAGTGTATGTGTCATGGCTACAATCACTTTAATGCATCCATTTGTCATGGATATTATGTATATTTATAATAAGTAAATAAATAGAAAGTCAAAAGTACAGTATTTGTGTTTATTTGATCAGCTGTTCTGTTGTTTTTCATCATTACTGCCACATTAATTAATACAATAAATAGAACTAAACTCAGAACTGAAACTAAATGAAAATTAAATGCAAATATATTTTTGAACAAATATTTACTTATCAAAATGCATATTTCTATTTATTTATTTATTTGGTATCTTCAAATTAAATAGATCCTGTCAATTGTTATTCATTTAGTCAGTCAAAGCCTTAGATATTACATTATCTTTTAATGCAATATATTTTCTTTGTTCTGTTACATTCTTTGTGTCAACTGTTTTATAGCACTTGATGTTTTATTTTGGGCTGAACTCTAACTATAGAAAATAGAAGGTTTAGATAAAACATTGTCATCAGAGTGTTCAGTTTGTTCACTGAACACTCTCAGGTAAAGCAGAGAGTTGCTATGGTATTCACTTGCAAATATCGTTAGTTACTGAAATCTTATAGAAGAGTTATTTTTAAAACATCTCTGCGTCAATGTAAGACATACAAGCTCATATGTCTCTTTAAAGGCAATTCAATTTAAATGTATTGGGTTTGAAATTGAGTTTAAGATATTTTCTTTATGTGCACTGATTTTGTGAAATAATTGAAGAAGTTATTAAAACTTAACTTATTATTATGAAATGTTATTGCATCATTCATTTTCATTGACGTTTCATAATTCTGCTTTTATTTCATATTGGCATTTGGCAAGAATAAAATGCTCATAAAATTCATATCATATAATAACTAAATACTACAAATAATTGGCCTATTTGAAATATTAAAAAAGTAGAAATAAAAAAAATTTCCCAATAAATGTTACACTTTTTCCTCTTGAGGCCCAAATATTAAGTGGAGTCTTTCACAAGAGTAAATACAGCCAATGTGACCTACCGCTACAAAAGTTACACATTTCGTGTCATGTTATGGTCTGTTTTACCTTAATAATTCAACATTGCGTTTGACGAGACAATACTAGCAAAGTGAAAAAATACCGTTAGCCAGTGTTTAGCCAGAGTTTAACTCGCATGCAGGGCTCCCATTCATTGTTGTGACCCCGGCTTCCCATTCCTTATTAACCAGCTCTTCCAACAATGCCCAGCACATATTTGAAACCACCGATCCTATGGGTGGATCCTTCGCGGCCCAACCTATCCCAAGATTCAATACATGCCAATGATGAATCACTATGGAATCACCTTTCAAAACAAGAATATGGCGTTCACTGCAAATAAAACAATGGCCGAGTATAAATAGGAAATCCTCTGTAGACTGGAGCATCTCATTTCGGTTTGGCCTTCACAGTCAACGATGGCTATAAAGGCCACACCTTCATAGATCACGTCCCTCAAAGGATGTGAACCCTGAACTCAGACAGAGCTTATTTCCTGACTTGGAGAAAGAGCGCTGTTTCGGTGCGCATCGGCAGCACCTATGGTCATGACTAATGAGAAGTGCATTCTCTGGGTGCATAACATAGCATTTAATAGTCTAACTGGTGATATTTGTCTCCTATACGTTTCCGCTCAATTGATTCTAAAAAAATATGGAAATATAATTTCAAACAGGAACACTTCTTTTAGTTTCCAATTACAGAATGACTCCGTATTTTACAGGACGGCTGGCAGCCCTACTAGGAAGGTCAAATTTTTCTTACATCTGACTTGGCAGTAAAAAGTACAATAAGACTGACAGCTGCCATCTTGAGTTGTCCAAGGATGTGAGCAATCGCAAGTCGTAAACATGAGAATCTTTCTTCCCTCCCACATGACATGAACACAGCATTGGCTTCAGCCTTTACTACTGGCTCTTCACATTGATGCCTAGATAGTTAGCCAGATAAGCAGGTTATATGTGCAGCCATCTTGAGCTAAATAAAAGTTGATGAATGGTTCTTTGTACTGTTCAGAATTACTTTGACATTGTTGTTGCTCTAGCTAAGGAGGTAAGTGGGCATATGGTACACTGAAAGGTGAGGAGAGTGACATGAAATTAAAGCCATTGTGGAAAATGCCATGAAATAAAATAAACTCATAAACTTCTGTGATGAAAATAAGAATGATGAAGTAACAGTTACAAAAATGAGTTGGGTTTTAATAATTTCTTATTTATTTATATAATACCAAACACTTGGTTTCCACAGAAGAGGCATGGCTGCTATTATCTAAGTCTGGACAAAGCCTTAACCACAGTAAGTAGTGAAACACCTGTGGGGCGTCACCACAAATCCAGACCCCTGATGACGATAGTGTAGAGACGGGAGATGTGTGTGCATGTTTGTGTTTGTGTGTGGTCGTGTGGTTGCATACTTAGGTTAGCCCATGGTCGTCATGGTGAGGGGCTGCTGCAGCTACATGACGTGATCAAGAGCACAATGTTTTTTGTGTGTGTGTGTAGCAGTGGCTTCAGTCAACCACCCCCATGCAGTAACGCATGGCACTTTATGGGTTGTGTGTGCAACAGGGACAGGGTGTGGGTTTCTTTTCATCTTGAGCAAACGGTTCAAGAACACACAGAATGTGGAGGAGGACGGTGATGTTTAGGCATTTGTAACGGATATTTGTATCTTGTAAAGGAAGAAGTACACACACACTGACACGACTTACAAGCAAGCTGATTGGTGCTTATTTTATTGCCAATAATGGCTGGTTCTAATAGTTTGGACAGCGTGTTTGTTTGTGTGTGTGTGTGTGTGTGTGTGTGTGTGTGTGTGTGTGTGTGACTCATGCTGGAACATGCTTGTGTTTCAGTTTTTGGAGTTTTATAGTCAGTCACGTTCTGTGCGTTGGCAGAAGCGACAGTTTGATCATCATAACAAATACATACACACACACACACACACGCACATGCAAACACACACACAAACATGCACACGCACGCACGCACACAAACGGATACATAGTCATCAGGTTTAAATAAGGCCACATACATACTTATGAATGTACACAGCAAATACTCAAATACTGTACTTAGGCACAATTTTTGAAGTACTTGTACTTTACCATTTATACTACCATTACATACTTTATACTTCTACTTAACAACATTTCAGAGATTAACATGATAGTTTTTACACCACTATATGTATTTACCAGATTTAGATAAAAGTTACTCTTTATTTACAAAGATCAACTCAATATCATCTTATCATCATAAAATATGTTATGTTGTTATAAACCAAATGATCAAACTGCATAGGGTTAGGGTTAACATATTGAAGAGTCATTAATAATTAACCAATAATAGAATATTTAATGACATAACACTCATGGGAATACGTTTTCTGAATACTAAGTAGTTTTACTTTGACTGCATTGTTACGATACGTCTGTACTTCAACTTCATTTATGAATGCAGGGCCTTTAGTGGCGATAGATTATTTTTATATTGTGGTATTGCGACTTTTATTTAAGTAAAGGACCTAAATACTTCCATCATTGGACACAGATGTCTCAAAACCTGCATAGAACCAACCAAAACTATATAAAAAAGATATACTGTAACTGATTACACTTCTGTAGGCAGGGCCATCTCATAAAATTTGAGAAATGCTTTTATTTTGTGAGTGACGCACTGAAATATTTCTTTCACTTTGGGTTTGTGGAGAGTGTTTTTAATAGCAGCTAACCGTGTGGCTGCAGGCCGAGTGGCCACTGTGGTAAAAAGGCAGCAGTCAAGAGTCTTTTTTCATGACCTGTTTGGGTGAGGAACTCTGCTGACACACCACCAACGTCCGTGCACATACGAATACACTCATGCACAGACACGCCCATGCTGCATGTGCACATATACACCATATATACACAAACACACAGCATGACGAACACATAGATACACCACCTCATACAACACATACATACATCATGTGCGTACATGTGGATGGAAACATGCATTAAATCCAATCCAATGTGTGCATAGGTGTATACAGACGCACAGGCAACATACATGCCAGCAGCAACAGAGCGCACATACACGCCACACACACACACACACACACACACGCACACACGCACACACGCACACACGCACACACGCACACACACACACACACACACACACACACACACACACACACACACACACACACGCACACACGCACACACACACACACACACACACAGTATTTATTCTAAGAGTGTATCCCTCCCTGATGACCGGTTAGGGTGAGGAGTGCTGCCGGCAAAGCGGACCAATCCAAGTCATTCTACAGTTGATTTACTGTCCCACCGCCAGTCCACTACTGTATAATTACCCTAACACACACACACACACACACACACACATATACATACAGGCACAAGATTACTCTCATACACACACACACACACACACATAATTACACGTGCAGCACAAGCACACACTTACTGTACGCTCACATGTACACACATTGATAAAACGTGTAACACAAGCGCAGACAAATAAAGAAAAAACAATGCACAGACAAACATGGCACGACACTGACATGGAATCCCTGGTTTGTGAGGGTTATTTTTTGTCTTTATGTTATCAAATTACACCTAAATTATTTTATTATCTCGCATTTTTGGAGTTTCTTTGGGTCTGGCTCTGCTGTAAAAATGTCATCACAATAACATATAGTCTAGTTTTATATTCACACCTGAAAGGTGATCTTTGCTCAAGGAAAACAGAAATGAAATTTATACAGTTGAAATATTACATTTTAAAAACCTGTCTATCTCTCTGAATTTAGATGGTCTGAATTCCCCTTTTTTAGATTTTCAGAATGTAATTTCAAATTGCGTTATGTTAAAACTTTGTTTAAAGTTGTTTTTAAAGGTCTGCCAAATGTAGACAGAATTCAAACAGTCGAAAAGTGTATCACAATTTGTCTGATTGACTTGTTTTTAGATTTAAAAGTTAAAAAAAAAGTCAGAAAATCAAGTGGCTCACATTGGATTGGTTAAATTTTAATACCAAAGATTTATGTGAAATTTCTACTGGGTTATCAAGGACCCAGAAATGAAGTAAAAAAAAAAAAGTAAAAATATGGGAAGTAACCTCATTACTATCAGGAAAATTACAACTTGATTTGTATTGGAACCACAAAGGTGAATGGTGTGAAAAGTGAAAACATAAACCCACAAGTCTTGAAATATTCAGAACAAATGCATTTTACATCAACTTCACGCTCTTAAATCCTATATTTCTGAGAATTAAAGCAGCCTGTTTCCCAGCATGCACTGGGTTGATAGCAGGTTAATTAAATGGACAGAAAAATCAGTCAACCACTGGATGAACAAAGACAGAAAAACTTTCCCATTCACTCCTATCAATAACGCCATCCACACATGAATGACCAGGAGCAAGATTTACATCCAGACCTCTGTACTACTAACTGTCCTACATTTTTAAACTTGATAAATGACTTAAACATCAATTTGTTCTCTGTGTGCTGCACAATATCTTTCTTATCTTTAATATTGCTGCAAGACAGCCGCTCCACTACAGCGGCTTCCCCTTCTACTCATGTAGTTTTGCCCTTGTCCTCAGCTGAGTCTGCCCGCCTGCCTGCCCCAGTCCGATTTGTCACTCTCTAACCTGCAATTGTATTCAAGGCCAAATATAGGGGTGGGAATGCTAGGGTGGGCTGTCTATGTGTCACACAACAAAGCTTCTCACAAGGGTGTAGCCCTCTCCCTTACATCCTCCCACCTAACCACCCGGCATGGCCAAGTTGTTTGCATGGAAACACGTCTGCGTGTGTTTTTGTGCGTGTGCGTGTGTGTGTGTGCGTGTGTGTGTGTGCGCTGAGGTCCAAACTCTCCCCACCCTCCTCTCCTCTGGTGAGGCAGAGATTACTCCTTCCTCCCAACCCTCTCGCTGCTTTATTTGGAGAGTTTCTCAGAGATTCGTCTCCTGTCACTCCTTCTGTCTACAACACTGACCTTCAACGTCTTTGTTTTTATCTGCATCTCTTCCAACCTGCTCCTCTTCTTGATTTGTCTCAATTTCACATTCCACGCAACTCACTGCCTTAACAAACCAAACACACAGGGTTTTTTTTTTTTTTTGGGAGTTTTTGGAGCTTCCACAGCAAGAGAAATAAACACCAGCGGGAAGTGCCAGCTATTTGATGGGCATGTGATTTGTACAAAGTTACAAGCCGTTGTGAGGCATGAATTGGAAGTTCCCTATTATTACATGGTAAAAAAAATGAGTGGCCTTTAATGTTGAGAGATGGAAAGGGAGATGATTATGGTTTTTGTGCTAGGGCATCCCGATTATATGACCACAAAAACCCATGCTGAGTCACATAGGTCAAGATAGGATGTGAAGGAAACAAATATACACAGACAGCAACAAACACACACACATGATCAGAGTGAAATTATTTGGGTTTTTTTTTACATTATTTGCATTATTTAACTCACATATAAGCTTCCATTTTTCATGTTTGCTATAAGCAAGTCTATTACCATGAACACACACTGAGTAATAGTCTGGTTAAGCAATTTGTTGACTCAATATGATAAAATGCTGGAGCTAGAAATCTTGCAAGTTTTATCATAAAAAAAATAGGAAGACAAGAGGTATGGTATCAGAAATAAAATGTCACTGTTTAAAGTCTTTAAGTGCACATTACCAATAAAACTTCTCACTCAAATGTAAAATAAGTGACACATAGTTTGTAAAATGTACAATATCTGTATTTTGCATTATAACATACAGTGTTTGTATACTTTTGTTTTGGGCCTTTTTTTAGTCATTTCATAGAACATTATACCTGATATTACACTGGGGAAGTATCTATGTTGTTTTCATGTGCCTTGTACCAAAACATAGGATATACTAAATTACCATAAAAAATGTTAATGCATTAAAGAGTATGAAATCCAAAACAGACAATTTTGGCTCCTTTACAAGGTATGTGACTTTATTTTTATCTTTTTTATTTTTTAAAACTTTTTTTCCAATTTCAGTCACACACAAAAAGTTACGTTTTTCTTTCTGGCTATGCTGCAAAAGATATAATTTCAATAACATGTAATTTAATTAAACTTTCAGATTAAAAGAAATAATAAGAGATTAATGCACTTCTATCGGTGAAATGGTACTTAATGGCATTTTTAAATCAAGCTGATTGTATGTTAATATGCACTAAACTATAATACATATTCAAATAGTCGATTGCAAATTAAAACACATGGGCAATATATGTTATACGTATACAAATTATGCTGATTACATGCAATAAAGCTTTCAAATTGATGGCAATGTGAGTTTGTCTACCACTTTGATCCTCTTGAGCCACCATGATTAAATTTATTCTTCTTTCTAATGAAATGCCCTGACAGCTACAACAACATTCGTGTTACCAACAGGATGAATTGTGATTAATTTGTTGATTTTTCAATTAGTCCAATACTCTGGTTTATAACTAAATACCTGAAAAATTAATGACATTCCCACCAACTGCATCTGTACTTTGGTTTTTAGAGATAATTAAAAATTAGCATGCTAACATGCTAAACTATGATGATAAACCTGGTAAACCTAAATAACATAACCATCCTTTTCATTGTGTGTGTGTTAGCATGCCGACATTAGCATTTAGCTCAAAGCACCATGGTGCCGGAGCACAGCCTCAGAGTGGCTAGCATGGCTGTAGACTCTTGGTCTTGTTTATATATATACAGTTTATATGTCCATCACTAACAGGCATGCATTGCATGCAGTGTGGTGCATATCCTGTAATACGTAGTATGTCATTTAAAATTCGATTTGCCTGCTTTCAACTTCCTCACATCAACGCTGGGAATAAAGACAACACACAAAATTTTTCACATGCCTGTAAATGTGGCTGCTGTTAGACCAGTCTTCTTCTTTTAAAGCATTCAGAACATGATCCCTGCTAATTTCCACTGCACGCTTGTCTCCCAACACAACCAACAGGTCTCTCATCTATGCTTAATTCAAGTGTACACTCCCTGCTCTACACAATGAGACATCAGAATAATTTGTCTGACGAGCAGGGAGGCACATGGCGCACCCCATGCTCAAATGCCCCTCCGCCCCATGATGATATTCCTCAAATATGCAGCGTGTGTGACAGCGGCTACACCTGTGACTCACCTGTGCATGTCCGTGCCCCTGAGATATCCCTCACCTGTCACTGCCCCAGGAACCCATCCTCCACACACACACACACACACACACACACACACACACACACACACACACACACACACACACACACACACACACACACACACACACACACACACACACACAGCACCACTGAGGGCAAAGGAGGGGGTTCAGTCTGGGCTGAGGTGCAAGACGCTGCCCGCGCGCTTTAATTTTCACCTCCCCCACCATGACCCTCTGCGACTGGTGACACAAGTGGCCTCCTGCTGCACGTATCTCCTGTTTTCTCCTCTCCCGTCTGCCCCATATTCCTGTCTCCTCAATTTGCTCTCATCTCCACCATTTTGTACTTTCCTCAGCTGAACAACTTACTGCGATGAATGTGTAGCCTACATAAAACAAGACACAACAGGTCCTCATTCAGGATGGCAAGGCAAAATGACAAATGAACAGCAAACATTTGAAGTATTACAAGTCACAAAGAAGAGATCTTCAGCTCATGTATTTTTCCGCCTCTTCTTCCTTCTCCTCCCAACTCTTCCACTGGCAAGGTTACTATTGCGAATATGCAGGTAGTTGGATTTTTTTTTTTTTTTTTTTTTAGTCATTTGTATATAACAATGTTTCAGTGCTGATCTCTGCATGTCCGGGTTTGATATTTCTCTGACGCACATGCACTTCTGTTTACATGCACACACGTGTCTCTATGAATACCTACACACACATGTACACTATTCACTGGAGCATGTGTTTTTGTGTGTGTCTCGCAATAGTCATACTATGAAAATCTTCAGCACTGTGCGTGTGTGTGTGTGTGTGTGTGTGTGTGTGTGTGTGTGTGTCTCATCAGCTGATGAGGTGTTTACTAGGTTCTGTCTCTAGCCTGGAGGGAGCCCAAGCACACTCTAGTCCAAGCCACCACACACCAGAGTAATTGGCCTTTTCACACTGCATAAGCTTCATTACCTGCACCCCTATTTGCAATGCAGAATGTAATGTGCCACAGAGTATATGGAGTGAATGCATAAACAGTTTTGGTTCAATTCATTTTTGGGGTGTGGGGCTCAGGGTAAATTTAAGGGGCCTGCTAACCGCAAATCGTCATGTGTGTCTCAGTAGGTGTTCGTCATATTTTACCATGAGAGAGCCAGTCGGCGTGTTAATGCAGTTAGTCAGTCAGTTCCTCCGTCCATTACTCAAGGGGTAACAGTGAGTTTCTGTATCTAAACTGTAAAAAACAGAGTCAAATAGCTGTAGCAATGATGTTAAACAATCTGATATCCAATTAAAATGACCAATGCGTAATGAATCACTGAGTCATGAGTGAAAACCGTTCTTCTTTTAACCTATAAAACAAAGGGCACTGCTTTCAAAAGTGAGGGGACATTTGATGCAAGCGTTTCCTTTAATGAAGTTTCTGTAGGTGGCAGTTTCTCTCTACCAGGTTCATATTTTGTTTGCTCTAAAATATTTTGTTGTTTTGCTAGTGGAAACATGAAAGCTATGAAACAGCATGTGGTGGGAAACATATCAATTTTCAGCCCTAAGAGTGAATGATTTACAATAACTGCTCTTCCATATTCATCTTCGTATTCTCTGATTGAATGTCACTCACAAAAATGTCTTTACAGTGTGGTCGTTTCCTGCATGTGTGGAGCAAAATATCACAGCTGCAGTATGTGTTACGTGTTTGCGTTTATGTCTGTGTGTGTGTGTGTGTGTGTGTGTGTCATTTCTCGCTTTTTAACATCTTAAGTTTGACCTTTATTCTCTTGACACTAAAACACATTGACCTATATGTTCAAGCAAGTTTTACGTAGAAGTACTTGTAATTCACTTTAGTATTCTCATTTTATGTTACTTTATAATTTTACTCTGCACTTATTCATCAACATTTTGCTGATAATACTGTGCTGTGCTTTTACTCAAGTAGGATTGTCTTTTCTATTACAGTTTACTCACATCTGTACAATTAACTCTCACAGCAGACAGACTGTAAAGCATCTGTGGGTGAAACTGTCCTGATTCACTGCTAAATCCTTACAAGGCAATTCAGTAAAGAAGCTCTGGAAACCGCTAGTCCCTGTCAGGCTCGTATTACTGTATCTTTACCACCTGCGGCTCCATAATCTGCCATACAACAACCGGCTCTTCAAGGTCTCACTGAGCCAGATTTGGTTCTGTCACCTTGTTGCTAAGAATACACATCTGGAGACAACCTGAACCTGAAACTGTGGTTGAAAATCACACACATAGTCACGTAACTCTGGCCCCACAAGGCTACTCAAGACGCTCAACCAACGATGTCAGAGCATCCGCTTCTTGATGCTAAAGATCTTTATCTCTTTAGAACATTTTCCAACCATTTTGTTTGTCTTGGACTCTATTGAAACAGCTTCCTGCTGCCTGGAGCCCACTAGATACCCCAACACCTGAATTACAATTTCTTTGCCAGTTAGGTTGATTCTTGTTTAGTTTGTTGTTGTTGTTTTACACTATAGTCATATCCTGGGAGACAAATAGAAAATTGGCTTCTGCTGCCAGCTCCTCCCTTTCCTTCCCCATGTCACTCCATAACATCACCCTCTCCAGATAGTCCTATACGTCAAACACAGTCCAGAAGCGATGGACCAGCTCTACTCAGACTCAAAGGTGACCTCATTCCACTGCGTCAGTGCTGAAGATGTAAGAGGTTTGCACACAGTCATGCATCATTTCCCATGTTTTAAATGCAGTGGTGGAAAATAACTAAGTACATTATTCAAGTACTTAAGGTCACTTTTGAGGTACTTTTACTTAACTTGAGTAGTTCCATTATGGTTTGCTACTTTGTACTTCACCACATGTCAGAGGGAAATAATGACTCTAGTCTTCTACATTTATCTGATAGCTATTTCAGGTCAAGATTTTACATGAAGAATATGATACCACACTGTTAAAGATTCAATTGGTGTTTACCATCCTTTTTGGTTTTTGACCCTTTACTAAAAAACACTATCTTTGTCATGTAACAGCTGAGATGAAATATAAGCGGTTTCCAGTTCTTTTTTTTCTTTTTTTTTTACTTTGCAGATGGTATCAGTTAGATAAAGGTATTCAACTTTTACAAACTTTTACAAAAACAACTAAAAATTTGAGAAAAGTCCAAAAGATAAATATAGATTTGTGGTCAAATCATTGCTCTCCCATTAATCATCTCACAGGAACTACCTTGTGTATATAAAGTAAATAAAAACAGCTGGCTGCTCACACATCAATACAATCTATAAAATCAAATATTGTCATATATAATGATACATCGCTCACATAGGACATGTTCCTGCAGAACCTTTGACACTATAAAGTCAAATTTGCTGTTGATAGTTATACTTATGTACTTTTACTTTTAAATTATTTTGAATGCAGAACTTTACTTTTGATGGGAGTACTTTTACTTTGCTGTATCTATACTTTTACTTGAGTAAAGCATTTGAATACTTTTTCCACCACTGGTTCTTCAGTGTGTGAATTGGTTCATGGAGATAAATACAAAATCAGAATAAAACTAAATTCAGATGATCAACATTATAGGAGAGAATCAATGTGCTTACCCTGAGAAAATTCAGTTCCATCACACCTCTTTCTTTCCTGTTCCTGTTTGGTTTTTACCCGAATGCTTTGTGTACAGCCTGTTCTGTACCATTAACACTCTATAACCAGTCCTGCTATAAAACAATGACAGGGACAGAGGTAAGGGCATATGTGACTGCTAATAGGCAGAGGATGTGAGGGTGAGTGGCTGATGCTATTTTAGTCTGAGCAGGGATAACTGGCTGGACTGTGAGACAGCCGGAAGCGCAGTAATGGTCACTGTCTCCTGGGGGTCCAAGGGTGAGGTCAACGCCACCAGGCCGTGCCTCTGCTCTCAGGCAGGCAGGAAAGGCATCGGAAGGGGAGGGGTGGGCACCGGGGTGGAGGGATGAGGACATGGAAAGAGTAAAAGGAAACTGGTGAGAGTGTGTGAGAATACTGGCTGCTGCGCACACACTTGGATACACCTGCACACACGTATCAGTTGCCTGCTGTGAAGTTCCATCCTACAGGACACAAAGACGAAGGGCTTACTTGTCACCATGGCGATAACCCCGATCAGATCTTAGTTACATCTACACCATGGCAACCAGTGAAATGTCCCACAGCCACAACACAACCCTGTCTCCTATAAATAATGTTTCTATACAACTAAATGGCAAGGGAAAATACGTTTTATAGTAATTGGTAGGTATCAGTGAAATATTCACAAAAAATTTATTTGTTTTCTGCCAAAATATCTGGTCCTGCAGTACAATATCAACTTGTAGTGAACTGTAGTAACAGAGTTGCACAACAGACATCAGTCACTCCCGTTAGGCCTGATGTCATCGAGAGCGGTGGACATTGGGTAGGACACTGTATCAGCTAAACCAGACAAAACTATTAAAAATTGAACGGAAACTTGAATTCTCTAAACTAAAAGTGATACTGCTGCTATGTGCAATTTTTTTTTCCATGAAAGAGTTTCTTGAACATATTTGTGGAAACAGTTTCTAAGCCTCAAGAAACTACATTAATCTATAGTACTTGAGTGGGTGTTTCCCTTTGTATAGTCTTTGACTGACAGTTACAGAGAGCTGGTATTTTTAGGAGACATAGTGTAAATGTCTGAGATGTGCTACTGAGTGGAGAACATCATAAGCCAAGTTTCCATCCAAATACAGCGCAAATCTTAACCAAACTTCCAGAAAGTAGGCGAAAGAAGTGCTAATTAATGTGCAATAAAAATTTGATTCACTCAGGTTGTGTGAAAATGTGTAAACTGAAATTGCACATAGGTAGTTGGAGATGCAGTGTGAAGTGTAAAGCTTCCAGAAGACATGTTCTCCCTTTTTCATCCAGCTCAGATACTGTAGCCCTGGCTATCAACTGTTAGCGATTTAAGCCTTCTTCCCCTCTACAAAAATCTCTTATCATGTTAAACAAAAGAAAAAAAATTTAAATTCTTGTTTTTGCCGATTTTAGAATAAATACATATGTCAAACGCCAAGGATGTACATGCTTTAAAATAACTACTTTAAAATACAAAAACGGGGAATCAAGCAAAAACAGCAAAGTGCACATACATGCACACAATGCATATTAGATCTTTTCTAATCTAAAGGGGTCATCGTACATACACATCCTTCTCATCTTTGCTATCAGTGTGTGACTCAGACACAAAGTGGAAAGGCCAACCTCATGTTGGCCTTACGTGGCCTACACACAGCACTGACCCAGAAACTTAGGCCCCTTTTCTATTCATCTACAAAAACGCGACAGATAGCAAAACTCACACTGGGTAGTCTACTGATCTTCTCCGAAAAGGAAGAAAACACCGGCTCAGTTATATATATATAAAAACAGAATCTGCAGGTGGTTTTTGGACTTTCCAATGAAAGCTACAGAAACTTGTACAGGATAGAAAAGTACAATACCTATCAGACTTTCTCTCTGTATTCTGTTTGTTGTGCCCCAGCTATTATGCCGTTAAAGTTTAGGAGAGGTAATGAAACACTTGGCGGTCTCATCACCAACAAAGATCAGTCTGGCGGGGAGGCAGTTACTTTATTTAGATTAATAGGGGCAGCAAAAAAAAGGAAATACAGACTATGAACGATTAACCGTGTGCAATGAGAAAAAAAAAACAACGCAAAAACACAAAACAACCAAACAAAAAAAAAAATTCAACAAATACTATGACCTGACCCGTCAAAATTAAAGCAAAAGGCCAAATCCAAAATCTAGATGCTATCCCAAAATGTATGTGTGTATGAAGTTGTTTGTATGTGTGTGTGTGTGTGTGTGTGTGTGTGTGTGTGTGTGTGTGTGTGTGTGTGTGTGTGTGTGTGTGTGTGTGTGTGTGTGTGTGTGTGTGTGAGCATGCACGTGTGAGTGTCGGTGTGTTTGTGGTATTTAATGGGGTAGTGAGAGGCCCAGGAAGGATTTCGGTGGTCCCTGCGTGGCCTTTTGTGCCGTCGGCCAGAGGCTGGTGCCCAAGGAAGTAAGATGATTAGAGCCTTCGCACCACACAATAGCAGCTATGACCAGAGCAGGCACAATGGCAATGTGTGTACCAGTAAAGTGTATGGAAAACTCTGGTATGACATTTAAAATACAAATAGTTTTTAATTATTAACATGTATTGAACTCGTTTACCATAAACTGTCCTCCTCTAATAACTGAGCGTGTAGGTTGTCTGCAAGCAGCTTACTACGACCCATTGTCACGTTTTGTTGTCAGGCCTCTAGCAGCTGGAGTAAAATCATGGCAGGAGCCAACACAATCTTTTCATAAACCTAAACAAACTGTTACCATTCCACAACCATAGCTGCCTGCCGCTGGTAATCTCAGACGACTTGTTATAACTAGCACTTATTTCTACGCAACAACTCTTTAAACCTTTTAAATTCAGTTTATATCAGTAGGACCCAGCAGTAAAAATCACACTCATTGAAGACACAGCCCTGCATTATGTCACTATTGTTCTGCTGTTTGATTTCAAGGTAATCTTTGACCAGCTGAGGAAAAGTCCCTAACCTGTTACACATATATATACATATATATATACATATATATATATATATATATATATATACACACACTGATTGGGTAGAAGACGGAAGGATGTAATCTTTTTCTTTTCTATATATAACCAGTGTGTGACATTTATTACACTTCTCCGTACTTTCCATAACACGTTCATGTGTAAAATTTCAAATAAACAGTGAACTGAACAGCAGAAGAAAGAAATGCTACCAACACAGACAACTGACTGTCTAACTTAAGTGTTTCATATGTAAGCAGCATCCATACTGTATGTATTGCATGCGATTGCTCTAAAATGTATTCTATAACAATGCATCATATTTTATCAACTGGTGGAGTATAAGTGTAAAGTAACATAAAGTGCAGGTACCTCAACGTTATATTTATCTACAGTGCTTGAGTGAATGTAGATAGCTACTGCCCCCTCCTCCCCCTCATTACGGCAGCTCTCACTGCCACTCAGTCAGGCTCCATCTCTCCCTCGCTCCACACTATCTGTCAGACGTGGCCACTGTCCTTGGGGTGCCTCCACTTGTATTCCAGCTCACTGTTTCAAATCACAACACTTCCCCAACACTGATAGTAACAAGAGTAAATACAGCAGCATCAGTTGTCCGGGTAAATATGACATTGTCTTTATTATGACAGAGCTGCACATGCCAACCTCAGTTTCCCCATTTACTTGTTTTCTTGCCTCGAGTTCATTATTCAGCTCTGGCGTTAAACCCCAAGACACAAAGAGCAGCCCATCAGCTGTACACACACAGCTCTTTCCCATGATGCCCCTTCCTTCCTTCCCTCCTTCCTTTGTCCTCAGCTTCCTACTGTTCTTCATTCCCCTCATACAAGCACACCCAAAAAAAAAAAGTCCAATTCCAACTCTTCCATATATTATACACCAGTGTTTTTCTCACTTAATGCTTCATTTAATCACTCTTACTACTATTCTAAATTATCACTCATTTATGTTTTTCCTTTTTTGGCCATCCATTACAGGGGAGCTAATTTTTCTAATGAAACTCAGGGTACAATCACACCCACAGAGCGCGTGCAGCCTGCCTCTTTTATATCTAATTCGATTCCTGCTTTTCTCTCTTAAAGGAGTCTGGTATTAATCTAATTTGTTCTTCGTGTCAATAAATCCCATGAAAACACCAAAACCAACAATGAACTGAAAGTATTGTCTGGGTATCCAAAGCCTGATATAGCTCGTTCCTCTGTGTCACAGATCTCAATTTCAGTCTAAAATCTATTAAAACACACCTGTACAATGGGTGACATTTCCTTCATGACCGTGAACATGGACACTGTGGTTCACTGTGAGTAAATCCCACGAACACCATCCTGCTGCTGGACATACTGAATAGATCAGACCAAATGTGTATCAATCTGATGCTGAAAATAGTCCCCAATAAATGCAGGGTTTCCTCCTGTTTGAGGAATGTTTGCTAAAAAACTACAGTGACCAACTGTTTAGGATCTTGTTTTTCCTTTTTAAAAACTTGAAACTGTATATTTAGGAGCAGTTTACATCTTCAGTCATACACGCAAAGAGTTGTAGGATCCAGCAGTCTAAAAAAATCTAAAGAAGTCAAGATATATCCTCCGCTGTTTCATTTTAAAAAATGGAATTGCAATATTTGCTCTATTAATGCTCCCTCTAAAATTATACAGTTCATTGTTTTTTAAGTACATCTAGCTAAAACTAATGCCATGCAATCTACAACAAATGGCGCTGTAAAAAAAGATCTTGATACCAGAGAACACAAGACAGAAAAATGTGTCACTGTCATTTTTCTATCTTGAACACTAATTAGAGGAGATAGTCTCAAAAATTCAAAGAACACTGATTCATCTCATCAATGTAGACACATCTTGTTTAGCCCACTGTGATAACGACAATTATCAGATCTGTCCGAGGTCACAATCATGAACAGAGCGTGGATTTCTCTCTTTTTCAGCTTGTTATTGGAGATGCTGACATCTGATAAGAATGAGGCCCAACCTCAGCTTCTGCAGGGGAAGTCCTGATTTTACTAATCTAATGTCTACCGTAAGGTGTCGAACATTGCGGGGAAAATATCATTGTCTCTTTCTTATTGTCTCCGTGACAAATACAAAATAAGCTTCTGAAAACTCAGCTCACACTGAAGTAGCCACAACAATGATCAACTGTTTTGTCCTTTTAATTCAAACTATATACAATGAATTGCATTTTATTCAAAATGAATTAGTTACACGACAATGCTTTTCTTCAGAGACGGATAGAAAGATTTTTAAAATCATTTTCTTGAGCTAACGCAGTTTATGAGAAGGTGGGAAAGACACTCCACCTGCTGCATCTCATCAGTCAATGATTCACAGGTGACATTTCTGAGCATTTCCTTTTCTATGTGTATCAAGCCAAAGCACCCAGTCACCTCTGGGTCTAACATCTGCCAACTTGTCCTACACAACAAACATTGAGCTTGACAGATTACGCAAAGTCTACACATGTGCTCTGAATATTTACTGCCCCAAATTCAGGGTACTATAACAACACCCTGTGTATAATTTAAGCTGAGGGAAATATTTTTTCTCTTACCATGTTCCAGGTTTAGTCAAAGGTCAGGCCCAGTCACAAAACTGTACCACTGAGGCTTGCTCTGGTTGAAGGATCATCTCCGAACACTTAGCCACCCCGCCGGGTGCGAGTTTTGTGATTAGCAAGAGTGAAACACCTGTACCATCTGTCAATTGCCAAGCTACCTGACTGTCAGCAAATGACGTCTGTGATCGTGGGCCGACATCTTCAGGCTCCTCAGTCAAACACGATGACGATGACACACTTGTTTGAGACCTTTGATGGACTGATGACCTGTGCGGGTGTTTTCCTTCCTCTTGTCTACTGCGTGCTGGGAGAGGATTCAGCTTCTGTGGCCTTGAGCGGTGAAGGATGGTTGTCTGATCATGTCACTAACCTTGATGCAAAGTTGAGGTTTCACTTTGCTCTGCTTTGAGTGCAAATGTTACTTTTCACTGTATTTACTCAATATTATTTCAACTCATATGCCACTATAGAGAAACATAAAGATTAGTCAAACCGACACACACATACAGTACACCCAGGAGAATTCCTCTCTTATGTATTATCACTGCATAAACTTTTATATTGTGGTTTGTAAGTAGATTAAGCACAAGAACACAACCTCATCTGTTGCTGTAGACATGTAATTACTCTCTGATAGAGTTGTTGATGAAACTCCCTGATGATGTCAGATAGTCATAAAACTCTGGTACTAAGTTGAATGTTAAAATTGAATTCCAATGTGAAGCCCATTAGATTAAAAAAAATGACTGCATAATTTAAATGCAGAAATGTGCTTTTCAGACACCTTCACTCATGTTCACCATAAGGTTAAATATAATATCCCTTAACGAGCCATAAGCTCATGTCCTCTCAATCATAAAACTACCATGTAAAACTGATAACAAGCGCAGAAGGTGAGTAAACTGTTGAGTGTTCAAGAGATACAACAACCATCTGCGATGCAGTTTCCTTTTCACCTCCCCCAGTTCACACACGTCTTGCAACACAACTGTAAAACAGTTGGTTTTCCTTCTGTACATGCGAAAATGAGGGCAATTGATTGAGCTGGAGCTGAGTGCAGGGAGATGTTGATGGTGTGCTGGGCCCTGAGCAAGTTGCTGATAGGTCGTCAGGTCACACACCCACCCACTCCTCATTTCCCATACTGCACTGCTGACATGGCAGAGCTCAAACCAGTGGTAGGCGTTGCTTTTCAAGGTGAGGTTTGGGGTTGAGACATATCTTCATTATCTGCAAGTTATTAGTTTCAGTTATACATACACACACGCACACACGCACGTACACATACATATACATATATATATATATATATATATATAATATATATATATATATATATATATATGAAGGTCATAACAAGTATTTAAAGTATATTTATATCTGATAGTTCTTCTGTAACTTTACTTTAGGATTATGATTGCAGTACTTTAACTTGTAAATGAGTATTCGCTGTGCTGGTACTTTTACTTAAAAGATCCCCTTCCTCCACTGTGAAGTGCACGTACTTATCTGTGAGATGTAGTACAGCAGAGAATGCACAAAGCATGCTTTGACATGCACTTATACTATATAAGATACAAATGTCTGTTTATTAAAACCAGCATTTATTCTGCTTTTCAAAATTCTGGATAGAAATCATGAAATATATATTTTTATGTAAAACAGCAAAATCTCTACAAAGCAGTTCCATCCTTATTTTATGAATGATGTGTAGAACAAAATTTTCCAGTTCTCTAAGTGAAAAGCACAAAGCCATTAGATGTCATGCAAACATTTAATTGTCCTTAGTGCGTCTGCATGTGTGTATATGAGTGTGTGTACCTGTGTGTGGTGGTCGACAGAGAGTGAAGCCTATTTTTAAATGACGAAAATTACTTTAAGGGCACACAGCAAAATTGGCATCCACCACTATCACCACAATTGTTCTTGCCATATCCAAAAAGGAACCAATTTTGTCAATTTTGTTGGGCAGCTTCAGGAGATCAGCTGCAGGGCCTCATGGGTATTTATTACAAAGCTGATGGGAGGTGTTGAATCTCGATCTTTTCGTCAATGAAAGACAGATAACGATAAAACTGTGCAACTGTGTGGTTAACTAATCCCTGATGAACAGAGGACAAACACTGAGTTGGTTTTTGAGGATGAGCTGTTGTTCTGTGAGTCAGCGCCTCTGTTCTTGTGGATGACTTCTTCTTTTTCATCGCTGAGTCATTTTTGAGTACAAATAGCTGATGGGTTATTTATACAGAAATTGAATGAACACAAGAAGTAGTCCTTCAACATACTGAGACTTTGCACTCTAACAGTTACAGTAAGACAATGGCATTTTAATGTGATTGCGACCCTACCTCTGTCTTTAAGTTTAAACTGACACGTATAAGTAGATTGCTCTACTGTCAAATTGATGCTTCATCCATATGTGGAATAATTCTTCCTACACTAAGACCATGCACAGGGGAATGCAGTGTTTAAGTCCAAAAGTTTGAAATAGTAAGCAAATACTTGCCAGTGGTAAGAGACTGCATAAAAATGAACACAGTGAAAGAGGTGGGTAGAGGGTAACAACTGAGAAAAAGAGAGACAGATGGAGGACAGGAGAAGTAAAAATCAGACAGAGAAGAGGAGATGGATGGATGGATATATGCATGGATGGATGATGGATAGATGGATGGATGGATGGATAGATAGATAGATAGATGGATGGATGGATGGATGGAGGGAGATAGCGATAGAGAGCAGCGCGGAGAGAAAAAGAGAGAGGGATGAGGATGAAGTGTGAGTTTGGCTCAGTGAGAGCAGCTGTATAGAGGACACTGTGGGTGGAAGTGGTAGAGTCGTGGGTGAGCTCAGAGTTTAACTGCCAACCCTCCCTGGTCTCACAAACTGTCCGTCACACACACACAATCACACACACACACACACACACACACACACACACACACACACACACACACACACACACACACACACACACACACACACACACACACACGCACAGTCAGTCACACACATGCATGCTCACTTGCACATACATACACACTTGCATGTGGAGTTTTAGCTTGACAACCTGGAAAACTTTCCATCTCACTTCGTATATGCTAGACACAAGAGGAATCCATCCCTGCAACGAGTAGTATGCTTTCTGTGTCACCCTGCTCACACTGGATGTTACACGGTTGGAGACAAGTGCATTATAAATACACTTATGCCAATGTTGGTGCATAAAAATGGGGAAAATGCAGCTGTGTGATTATTTTGTCTGATGTTTTGAACAGTTTGTGGATGGCAACATATGTAATTTGGGTGGGAGGGTGTGGGTGGGGTGGGGGTTTGCCCATTTGAGCTGATGCCTATAGTCAATTGTAGGTTGCCTCTTCTTGTCGAGACTTCTACTATGATAAATAATGAGAGCAGCAGATCCTGAAATAGAGTACCCCCCCTCCCTTGTCCCTGTGGTACGCCCTTGTGAAGCTCCCGTCCAGCCGTGACTTTTCCAAGCGATCCCCTCCCTGCTGCCTCCTCCGTTATGGTTAGCATGCCGGCTAAATCTGTAGCCGTGCGTCTGTAATTAGGCTTCGCCTTTGCTGGATTGAGTGCTACACACTGGCAGCTGGCAGGCCGGGGCAGTGCAAACACACACACACACGCGCGCGCACACATACCCACACACATGCACGCACAGTGACATGCATGAATGCATGCACGCAGGCACACATTTTATCTCATGTAAAATAACTGGATAGAGGGTATGCCAGGACAGCGCTGTCTGACAGTTACAGTGCAGGGGGAAGTGCTGGGGTTAAAGAACAAAAGGAGCCAATGTGGAGCTGAAAATGTTAATTATCATCCATCTCACACTGGCCTTCATCATCCTCTTCATCATCGTAATCTCCTCAATGCATTAATTTGTCCTCTTTTCATTCTTTTCTTCTGTCTGAGTGTTCTCCAACCTTTCTATTCTCCTCTTATTTCATCCTCCCTCAGCTGTTCCTCCCTTTTTACTATCCCTCTTTCCCTCCAACCACCTGCCTGCCATCATTTTCCCCTCCCCAAATACTTTCTATCATTCCCACTTCTCCTCTCTCACCTCTTCCCCTGCTCAACCCATCCCATCCCAGTGCTGTTGAGTGTAGAGTGGGCAGGTTGACCTGGCAACACTAAAAACCACAGTAGTTATGAGAGCTTTTTACTTCCAGCTATATATATTATCAAAAAAAAAAAAAATCGTGTGATGTTACCTCAGCCCTGTTGCCGCCCAGTGAGGGGGCTCCAGCACAAGGCAGCGAGCACATGCAAAAGCACATGCTCGTACACAGAGGCACAAACACCTGCAGGTGTGCGCACTTCTGAACCATTGCATGAAAGTCAAATAACGTTCCCATGCTGCACACACACAATCGCCTCTTTATCCTGTTGTATTCAGCACTTAAACCAGTTATACAATAAACAATGGCTTGCGTAGTGAAAGACAGTTAACATGACATGCATCATATATAGGTTGGAGAAAAATAAAATGGGAAAAATAAAATAAGAATTTTAAAACTTAAAACCCCGAGCATGTAACTGTGTGATCACAGAGCAAGGGACCGCTTTAACGAACAGTTCAGCATTTTGGGAAAAGCTCTTATTTGCTTTCTTGTTGAGAGTTAGGTTTGAAGATTGATACCTCATGTCTGCACAGTAAATATGAAGCTACAATGAACAGCTGGTTAGCTTAGCTTAGCATAAAGATTGGGAACAAGGGGAAACAGTTAGCCTGGCTCCAGAGGCAACAAAATCCAACTAATTAACGTGTGATATCACATTTGTTTAATCCATCCAAACAGAAATTTAAAAATCACCAGGCTGGTATCAGTGGGACTACTTCTTAGCCAGCTGCTGTGTCTTCCTGGCAGTGGTGGAATGTAACTCAGTGCTTCTACTCAGGCACTGTACTTAAGGACAGATTTGAGGTGCTTGAGTATACTTGAGTATCTCTATTTCATGCTACTTTAGACTTCTACTCCACTAGAGGGAAATAATGTACTCTGTGTTTCTTTTTGTTTACATTTATTTGAAAACTGTAGTTTCTAGTTACTTCACAAACTGAGACTTTACATGTGATCACATGCTCGGTTTACATCGTTACAGATTAAACTACCCAATAATGTTGGGAAGTCAGCTGCACCTCAACCAGCTGCAGCAGTAAAATTCTACCTACACATTAATGCATTAGTATTGTATATGCGTATATTTTTATTTGTATAATACTCACAGGGATTAGGGTTATGTTTCTGCTTCAGTAATTTGGTTTTTGATACTTGAAGCAACAAAGATATGAGCACGGTATCATCTAACTTTAAAAAAAATAAAAATAAGCATATTTCCCAAAATGTTGAACTATTCCCATGGAAATTCTAAAATACCAAATCTAGAATGACATAATTTGCATATGTGGACTTCGATTTAACTTGGTGACAGTAAAATGTAGCTCTGTCTTGCCCAATAAAAGTCAAGTATCATCCTCAATCAAACTACCATGAAGATGTTTAAATAAAACATTTCCTGTCCTTTCAGCACCGTGTGTTTTTCCCTCTCACTAGCATGGCCTGACACTCATAACTTGTGCTTTTGTGGCCTATAACTGCCTGCTTGTGTCTGACAAGGGCCTCTGATTCCCTGTTGAGATGAAAGGCATCGAGGCCAGTCATTTGTGTCAGCGTGTGGTTTCGTCAACCCTGCCAGGACGCTCTCGAGCTCCGCTGGTCCCTGTAGTCACATGCCCCACCAGTCGCATGGCTATTTTAGCTGCTCTGAACTGCAAAACCCACAATCCTCTACTGACCAGCGCCCTCTCCTCTCTGCTGGCCATAATGATTATGTGGATATTGATAGACCAGGGGGATTATTATCATTCACTGAATATACTTTTATATTGTCTTGCATGTGACTGGCTCGATCTGGAAAACAGTAAACAAGTAATCATGACGGAGTGCTGTATCCTTCTTTCAACCTCTGTCTGTCTTTCTGGGTTTTTGTTTCATTGCCCTGTGACCTGAGGTTGCCCTGCAATACACACGTTTAGAATATTTTAGCTGAAAGACCCAATCATAATTAGCAAAAATGCCCAAAACACATTAAAATGATCCAAACAATATGATGGACAGTTTTGGGAAATGCAGAAAATTCATTAAAAATGTCAACAGCAAAGAAAATTATGAAATATTTTTCTGTTCGGTATGCTCCCAATTTAAAAAAAAAAAAAAAAAAAAAAAAAAAACCTCATCTGAGTTAATAAAATCAGACGCCCAAATTGGCTGCTCTGTGGATCTGAGGTCAACACCATGCACTTTTGGTTGGAGAGCACAACATCACATTTTTTGAGTCTAAATAAAACATTTTTTAATACAGCCACTCTTGGCTGCAGTTCTGAGCCAGTGGTTAATTAGACAGCTACGAGTTGGAATCTGAACTCTGATGAACCGCCACTGTATGCTGCATAATATGAAAATATGTTCTAATCCATTACTCCTCAGTGCTGCAACACGTTTTTTAGTGAGGGTTGAAAAGAAAAAGGAAGCTGTAAGTGATTCTTTATGTGCCCCAGCTGAGATCTGGTATTTTACCACTCGATGTTGGAACTATATAAAATACAGTATGTGAGTCTAGAGGAAGAAAAACAGGTTTGTTCAGATTTGTGCATCTCAGTGATGTTACTGGGCAATGTCTGTCTGTCAGTGGGTTGGTCCGACACTTTTGTCCAGACTGAAATGTCTCATCAACTATTAAATGGATGGCCATGAGATCTGGTACAGACGTTCATGTCCCCCTCTAGCACCACCATCAGGTCAAAATTTTATTTGCTTTTTTGCTTCTATTTATGACCAAATCCTGGTTAAACTAGATGGTGGTCAGCAGTATACATGTAAAACATCAACATGCATCTAATTACAGCCTCACAGAGCTGCTAGCATGGCTGTAAACTCTTGGCCTTGTTTAAACATGAACAATGACTTGTATATAAAATATTTAAATTAGCAAGTTACTTAAATCGGCAATAATTTTTATAATAACAATGTGAAAGGCGTCACTTAGCTAACAGTTAGCAACTAGCTAGAGAACAGTGGCACATTCAGCGAACCAGATATTTCCCTCAGGAATTGGTAGAGACCAAAACAGAGCTAAAAAATAAAATTTACCAGATGGCTAGCAACACAACTCACCACAAATGAGTCATGTTGGTCTGTAACCGCTGGATGTGTAAATAAGCAGCTGACTTAAA
The DNA here is from genome assembly GCF_021018895.1 of Seriola aureovittata. Classification (NCBI taxonomy): domain Eukaryota; kingdom Metazoa; phylum Chordata; class Actinopteri; order Carangiformes; family Carangidae; genus Seriola; species Seriola aureovittata. The sequence goes on along the minus strand of NC_079381.1, from coordinate 16,368,626 downwards.
AGGTGATTTGTCAATGTTGAAAAACAGTGACTGCAGGTTAAACTTTCAGCTTGTAGCATTTCTTTTCTTTCTTTGGTGTATAAAAAAATGTTATGATTGATATTTTTCTGTTTTGTTTTATATGTGTTACCAGGAGTTGTTTTGTTATATTTCAGATGATGATATATCTGGGATAAGCTAAACTGACTGACTACTATTATGTTATATGAGACGAAAGGAAGACGGCTGTAACTATCAACTATCTTTCTCACTCTCTTTTTCAAGAGTTGTTGTCACATCTACATCAGGAGAGCATATCTGCTGAGACCCACAGATGGATGCTGTTTCTGTTTAAGGGCCCTACTGTGAAAACCACAACAAACCGATGGCAGATATTGAGACCTGCTGATAACAGACACCTTAACCTTTAAAGCTGTCTCTCTCTGCGGAGAGGAATGAATCCTACACCACATCCTGTCAACCCCACATCATCACAGCCTCAATGAGACTGCTGCAAACACAGTATGCAATAAGCACAGTAAAAACGTGGGCCAGATGAAGGATCGAAACCTGGAAAAGATGCTTTGTGAAAGCCCTCTTTTTTTAAATTTTTTTTATTCGTTGAAAGCAAAGAGGACGAGCGTGGAATCATGTTCACACTCCTTGCTGGCTAAAATTTTTTTTTTTTCAGCAGTTGTCTTTTTAGTGAAACAGTCACACTGCCTGTCCCTCAATAATGGCGTTATTGCCCACCCAAAGCTCTCCCACCTCCTCTCAGTGGGTCAGCTGGGCCCAGGGTGTGTGGGATGTTGCTGTATGTTGAGGGAGAGGGAAACTGTGTGAAAACTGTGTAGGAGAGGCTAAGAAAAACATTACGGCCTGGCAGCAGTGTTCTAGGGAGGGAAGGACGAGGAGGAGATCAGGGGGAGCAAGGGAAGGGAGTGCTGGGGGGGTGGGGGTTGTGTGGTGGAGTGGAGTGCATGGGTTTGGATATGACAGAGGGGAGGTAGGAGTGTATGTTTGTGTGTGCATGTGTGTGTAGGGGGTGGGGGTGGCTGCTGAGGTAATATCTCTGGGAGTGTGGTTAGATCATATTCCTCTCCCTGTCTTCTCATGGCTGTGGGTGGGGCTTTGTGGTGGGGCCGGTTGGGAGAGAGGGAGGGGATGGAGAGACAGACGGAGAGAGAAAGAGCGAGAGAATGAGAGAGGGAGAGGTGGGGGGAAGTAGGAAGGGACATGGTGAAAGACGGGTGGAGGAGGTTGAGAGATGGGCAGTGCCGACGGTTCTCACTAAAGCAGCACCAGTGTTACGCCCCTGAAGTGGCAAGACTGGTTCACATGAGCTCTTCTCCACCTTTCTTTTCCTTTCTGTCATTCTCTGTCGCTTGTTTCCCCTCAGTTGTTTTTTTTTTGTTTTTTTTTCCTCACAGTTGAACATAAATTGGATAATTTATAAGAAGTCAAATTTAAACATATCAAGCAGACAAGCACTTACAAGTTGGCGGAAATCACTCCAATTATGCTATTTTGTCAGTTTTGTTTTGGTGGTGGTGACTATGGTAACACTTAATACACTGTATTAGGTGCTTCAGTATATGCAGGGACTTCTTGCAGATGACTAAATATAACTTTATATAGTACATAACCTTATCAAAAATATACAGTATACATAATATACATTTTGCCATATTAGTGGTGTGGCTAAGTGTTGGTTGATCATATCTCAACAACTATAGGATGGATTGTCATGTTACAGACATTAACGGTTTGCAAACGATGAATCCTAGTGATGCCCTGACATTTTCTCTAGCACCACCACAACGTTTACATTTGTAGTTTTTAGTAAAAATGTCTCCACATCAGGAAGGACTTTGGTGAGCACCACAATCAGGTAAAAGTTTTAATTTGTCCAGCACTTAGCTTCAAACCTTAATACATTTCTATCATCCTCAGCTGTACTTTGTATTTAGAGCTAAAATAGCAAATGTTAGCATGAGAACCTGGTAAATATGATACATGCTGAACATCAGCATGTTAGCATTGTCATTGTGAGCATGTTAGCACTCCTGTGCAGCGAAGTACAGCCTCACAGAGTGCTAGCATAGCCTTAGACTCTGAGTCGTGTTTTACATTCTGCTAATATGATTAAGAGGGACATTTCTTGAAATGACACAATTCCTGCCTGAGATGCGGATGAATACAAATTCTTCCATAACCAAATGTCTAAATACTGCTGTATTTTGTTGTGGAATATATCTGCATTTGCTACATTTGGTGCACTTGGCAGGATATATGCAGTCATTGTGTGGAGGGTTGCCAGTGTAGTGTCAGATGTTATATGAAGGCTTTGGTGCAGCAAATGCTAATCCACACCAAAGATAGACGAGGCCTATACTCTCAGTCTGTGAGCTGCAAGACGAAAGAGCCACAAATCCAATATTTGACTGCCATTATTTTGTTACAGACATGCTAATGTATAGTAGACTTAGTCTTTGTTCTAAGTGTTGTTTGGTTTGGTGTTACACTGTCAGAAATGAAACAATTAGAAATGTTTAGAGTGCAGATACAGTCCCTGTGAGCTAAACATGAACACTTTCTACGGCCAGGGCTGATAGGAATGTATATAACCTGACAGAGTGAGATGCCCTGTTTTTGTCGCTGTTGCAATCTTTGTCTTGAAGATTAGATTGAAGAGGTATCAGCTTGTAAGGTTGGAACTTGGACAGGGAGAATCCTTAACAGCGCTATAATAACAAAAACATCATAATGCAGAAAGCACCAGTTTGGGCGATCTAAAAATCTGTATAAACTCCTGCAACTTAATATATGTCAAAATAAATCAGCCCATCACAACTTGTGTTAAGACTATTAACTGTTAAGACAAGTTAAGCTCTTTAAGTATCATGCCATCCCTCTCTCATCCTCATTTTTCACCTTCTCCATCTTTACCTCTTTCTTTATTGTAATGTTGGCCTCGTCCCTATTTCTGTTGTGGTGAGTCATGTTAAACTGGTTTCATGATTATTATAGTGGCCCATTTATAGTTGCATCTATGGGAAGGTTTGAATGGCTGATGAATAATGGTGTGTTAGCACCTATAACAGCATATACCTGTCTTACCCAATCCCACCTTGTCATGAACATTCACACCCCTGGGTGCGTTCATAGGTCTGTCTGTGTGTCTGCCACCTGTTAATACCAAAAATGTTCAAGACTTGAACATGGTTTTCTGGTCTAGTTTAGATACTTAGCACATTATCAACGGATACTAACAAAGACCATACTACAGCAGCTTATGTCAGCAACCAACAAAAAGACCACAATTCACCACACGACCACAAGTATGACCCAGCCATGCCTCATCCTATATGCATTTAACACACAGTGCATATCTCCGGGGGTCCTCCCTGATACTGCCACATTTATTCTATAAATAATTACAGGGTTTTAGATCTACTAAGCAATTAAAAAAGAAAGTAAAAAACCTCCTAGACTAACTTCTTCAAACTTTTGTTCCATCAGAGTTTCACTTTCAAACAGCACAGCTCATGCTAACAGAGCACAGCTCAGGCTATATCAAGCTGCAATTGAAAATGCTGGTCTGAGGTCAGTACATTATAGCACCACCCTGACACTGAGCTGACGGAGAGCAGGGAAGCTGTCGGTACAATGGTCTCACACCAACAAGTTTGAGACTATATACACAAGTATCATCCTGTACACCAAAGGTTCAACAACCCTTCTTTTATTCACATATTGTAAATATCCAAGATACACTTGTGATGGATGAGATGTTAATTCAATTAAACATTGCTATGCAGGGGGAACGCACTGTACATTGATCAGTCGCTAACTTCAAGAACATGCACACAGCAGGTTGCAGACTAGTATGAGTTTTAATGTATGCTATTTTTTCAGATATCTCACCCTCATCAGAACCTTAATTATCACCCTGATGAAGCCGGCAGAGCTGAAAATAAGAGTTGTACAGGTGGTTTGTAAGTTGAGTTACTGTTGTGTTTTTCTTTTTTTTTTTTAATTCATGCTTGTGACGTGACAATCGATCTCAACAATGGAATGACATGAAATTTTGCAGTCATTCATAGTCCCCAGAGGATACATCCTACTGACTTTGTGATTCTCTGACTTTTCCTCTACCATGAGGTTGAAATTTGTGGGCTTAAGTGAAATGAAATGTGTGCACTGACTCGGTTGCGTTGGTGGGACTTACTGTAACTTTGAGAAGGTCTTCAGGGCTCAAAATCACCCAGGATGAATCCAGCAAACCTGACATGGATGGAAACCCTCCAGCTCCAACCCCAGTCACGGAGGAGGTGGACGAGGACAAAAAGGTGGTTTGCATCTCGGGCATCGGGCCACATATGTTTGAACCTTCGAAAGCAAAGAGAGCTGCCGATAATGTTGATGTTGTTGCAAACTGACATCTTCCACACACACCTACACACCTCTGACCCGTGTTACTGCCTCTAGTTGTAGTTAGTTCGATAGATTTAAGAGAGAAGGGTGGACACAGTATATTTGGCATGTAATGGATAGAGGAGCAATAAACAAGAGAATACATCATCATTTCATGGGATCTTTAAAATAATTACACAAGTTGGAATTGATCTTACTTTTATGTTGTTTTCTACATTTTTGTTCAAATTGGCATTTACTGCTTTTCTTATTCAATCTGCGAATAAAAGCAGTGGCTTTACAACTTTACAGCAGTTATATAGTAGAAAAAGGTAGTGTAATGACAGCAATGGTTAATAACAAGATATATTCTATAGTTTGAGGTAATTCACCCTCATTATCAATAAAATTACATGATTACAGTGTCAATTTCTTTCTTTCTTTTCTGTATTTTTTTAGTCTGTTCTTTTTGTTGACCATATTTATATCGGTTTGGCTTCCACCTGAACTCTGCACGTGTCTGAAAGAACCGTGACTTATTCTATCCTTTGGTGGGAAGCCAGAGGAACTGACCACATCAGTGTATTCTGGGAAATAAAACAGTGAAATTTCTGTCTAAAGACCAAGACAGCACTTCACTTATCCTTATCCTCCACTTCTTCTACTTTTAATTTATAAGCATCATTAGTCTACCTTAACCATTATCGTGTCTCAAAGCACAGCACTTAATCACTACCACTTTTCTTTTCACCGTGTTGGGAGAGAAGAGCCTACAGCATAACAAAACTGAAACACAAACACAAAAACTATTCATAAAACAGATTCCATCACCCAAAAACATGGCCCGTGAGCAGAAACAGGTCTATCTGACAGATTTGGTGGATAGGATGGTGACACCCACTCCACAGGTGGCAGGATGAAAGCAACAGCAGCATGTGGGTGTAACTAAGAGTTGTTGCTTTGTGTGCTGCAAGCCTTTTTCGTTATTGTATTCAAAGGGGGTAGTTCTGTACCCTGGACCCCAGCGACATGTACCAAAAAAAAAAAAAAAAAACCCACATCAGGTTAGGAGACACACGCAGAGACATAATTAAAAATCCAGATTTTAATCAGTGTTGGAGGTGAGTTTATGCATGCCATTGAGAAAACTTGTTTATACCAAAACAGAATTTGCACAAGATTATTCACTTTTAATTTGGCAAGAAATTCAAAAATTCTCAAAACTCTGCCTTTGCTCTGCTGCACTGCCCTTGATGTGTCTCCTCCTGCTAAAGTTTCTGAGAAGCCCCAGTAATTAACAGGGTGGTAAACCTTGCCAACGGATTTATGCTAATGAATGTGAGCCAGCCCATCATGTTTGTTCTAAGCAGCTATGAGAAGAAGTTTTGGACAATCTCAAAGATTCATGATTGGACTTTGTATGAACTTTATATTGATTTAAAGCTTAAGTCTTAAGGCGTTGTATTTGTGTGTATCCTGATAAAGCTCTTGTAGATCATTACCTCTGGGGGCCTCCTATGAAAATAATGCATCTTATAGTTATTTGGATGTGTGCATCCAGGGTAAGTTCAAGTAGGAGCTACCAAACCAACCGACAGCTGTTATAGTAGCTCAGCATAAAGACTGGAATCATGACAAAACACTTAGCCTGGCTCTGTAACAAAATCCCAGCATCTCTCAAGCTCACTAATTAACACGTTATATTTTGTTAGTGTAAAAGTTTAAAAGTTGGTAGTAAAATCACCTCATGCTGATGAAGAGATTCAAGGTAACTCCCTCTATTACCAACCTGTTGTTTTTACATCTCCGCTTTTTTTAAACAAACGATGTATGAAAAATTTATCAATGACCTTAAATGTGTGTTGAGACAGAAAGTGAAGCAGAGCAAAAATTCCTCGCTCAAGCAGAAACATTTTCAATTCACATAGACGTGTCTTCGCATCATAGATAGATAGATAGATAGATACTTCATCTATTGTCTTTCTATGCAATTGTGCTGCCTCTAAAATCGCCTTGGATTCTGTCTGAACACATCTTTAGAGCTAATCTACGCAGATGTGTGTTTTACCTTTGCACAGAGTTTAGCTATGTTCTTTTTTTCTTTTTGTTAGCTGTTTCCCTGTTTTCAGTCTTCATGCTAAGCTAAGCTAAGCTAACTGGCTGCTGGATGTAGAATCATATGGAACCAACAGATATGAGTGTGGTGTTGATCTTCTAACTCATGGCAAGAAAGCGAATTAACAAATGTCAAAAAATTCCTGTAAGGAGCGAATCTGAAGAGGAAATGAACACCCTTCTTGGTATGAAGAAGGTTTTTCATGGTATAACTCTGGACAGGGTGAGGCAGTGCTGAGCAACCTGAACATGTCTTTGGGAGTATCAAAGTATTCATGTACTGTCATGAACTGATACTGAAGTACTTCCCCCCCGAGTAATACTGTTAAATGGCTTTTGTCTGGCTTTTGTCTGGCTTTGCACTTTGCAGCCTTTTCATAATGAAGGTATATAATAAAAAATGAAGATAAGGGTAATAAGATGAGGAATCTGTGCTGTCAAGAGGCAAGAACTGTACCTTTGGTTTAACAATGCACAACCTCAAGTAAGTCTTCCCACATTAAACAGACTTTGTCAAGAACTATTCAGGTTTCAGATGAAAAACGAGGATCTTAACAGTAGCTGCACAGAAAGAAAAGCACCATGTTACATGTTTTACACTTGCTTCCGTGCCCCACTGTAACCTTGTGTGGTTCGGTTCAAACAATATATTGGCTGAGCAAATTTGCTCAAGCAATTTTTTTAATCCACAAGAGAAGTTAAATATTAGGCCTCTCCAAAGCATAAGACACTACATGGGACAGGACAGAAAATGGACGCTGGGTGTGTTTATCTATAAACAAATGCAGTGGACTAGAGGCTTGATTCTGCGATAAATCCACAAAACAGTTCAGTGCTATTGTAATTTTAATTCACACTAGTATGTGCTAAGGCATAAATTTAGCTAGTTCAAACGCTGAACTGTGTGATCATTACATGAGGAAATTGGAATTTACTATCCAGAAACTCAAAGCTTAAGGTAAAGTAGATGTTTCTATCAGAAACCTGCCAAATGAATTATTGTGCGTGTATCCTGTGTTGTATCCTGCATTCTGATGAGATCTGAGACAGGGGAAACCTCCATGAGATGTCCTAATCCCATGGTTTGCACAGGAAGCACAAACATTTTACCTTCTCTAGTGTCAGGTGACATCTCTGCAGGTTAAATGTGGGATCTTGCTCCTGGATCTTTACTGTGTGGCATCTTCATCATCTCGTGTTAGTGTGGAGGTTTCTGGCACAACTTCACCTACTTCCAAGGTGCATGGAGAAAGGAAAAAGTCCAATTTTTTTCACATTATCAACTGATACTTTGTTTTAAATGAGCTATTTGTAAGTTTTGCTATTGCTAGACAGCCAACGTTAGCATGAAAAGCTGTTTACTTACCAGTATAGAAGGAACGTTGCAAGTTCAGCATCACACTGCATTCCCTTACTCGCCAAGCACTATCCGCTGTCTCAAAGGGTGGAAAGCAACGCCAGCGTGAACTCTTGTCTCTATCACGTCTTCTCTTCTACTGAAGTTAGCCGCTAACCAGCTAGCCCCAGTCCGTTTCGCCACTTTCCGATAGCGACCCACTGTAGCCTCCAATCTGCCCTGAAGACGAAGCACTGCTCAGAGGGCGTATTATAACCTCTTGTCTTGTAAACGCTGAAGGTCTTGTCAAGCCATAATCACCACAGCCCGCTCCTGGAAAGAAATCACATTCGTTGGCAGAGAAAACTTACTAATAACCCCTTTCAAATATCTGTTTCAGTTTGATTGTTTTTCACAAGCATATATTTTCTATAAGTCAGTTTTAAAATGGAGAAGGTAGATGTTTTCACCATTATTTAATATTCACAAAATCCCTATTTTCTCTGGAGCTTGTTTGGTAATCTTTAGACCCCATGATGTCTATTGCATCTGTATCACCCAATATGACACGTTCAGCATTTACATCACTCATTACACCCTCTTATTATATTCCCATTACACTGCATTATGGGCTTCAGAGCAGCACAATGGTTCTTACATCTTGCCAGGTACGAGCTGGTACACTGAAGTACACACCCAAATACACTCACACTACCCTTTCTTCAAATCTTTTCATTTCTCCCCTGATATGTCTTTTGTTCGACACCTGATATGAACCCCTCTAGCTCCTGTTTGGCACAGGCAAAGACCCACCCACTGGTTCAACCCTGCATTATACTGGAACTACCTCTTCCCCATTTAATTTTTTTTTTTTTACCAGAACCTTGTTTGAAACCTCTGCCCTGTCATCCAGCATCAGTTTGGCTGTTTTATTACCTGCTCCAATCTCAGTGCTTCAGCCCTTGCTCCTGGTTTTGCCCAAACTCTCCAGGCTTGTCTCTGGCTCCAAACCTCCATCTCCTCTGCCCTCCAGCCCCAGCCCCCGAGGCTCAGCTATGCCTATTTCCAACCACAACCATACCACCCAGTCCAAGCTCGCAAGCAGGTTTTTAGGCTTGGCCTGTGAGTGTGAGTGTGTGTCACTCCCCTCCCCTAAGCACAGGTGGACTTGTAGGGAATGCTGCCAAATACTTTTGGTTTAGAGGGAGGGAGGGGTGTTGGCTGAGGCTGGTGGGTGTAGCAGTTTTTGTTTTGTTGTGTTTCTTAGATAACCGTTTCGTGGAACGGTACCTTTTCACTCCCCCAAATCACTGACACACCTTCAGAGCAAATTTGAGACTCTATCTCACCCGCTCTCACTTTCACACGTCTGCCCGCGCTGAGACAGTGTTGACTTTCCTGACAGGGACTGAGTGCGTGAGAGAGGAACTTAACTCAAAACTTTTCCTCTTCAAAGGTCAGTAACATCTCGCTGTCTCTTTCACTCTTTGCTCTTCTGATTTTTTTTTTTCTTCATCGTAGTACTATTCCCCATGTCCTAAAAAAGTCATAATGAGAGGTTCATATTTTCTGTGTTGTGGTAAAATTTCAAAGCATGCAAGAGCTGTCTGCTACCCACTGAGTGCTGGAATCAGACTAAAGGATGGCTGACCTTTTGCAGAATCAGGTTCCTCTGTGTTGCAAATGGCTCCATGTCTCAAACTTTTTTTTTTTTTAATAATAGGACATAGAGTAAAAAAGGGATGTCCATTTATTGTCAGTGCTCTCCAGAAACCTTCCTGTGCATATCTTGCAACAGTTGTGCGTGCAATGAAAGCCTCCCCCTTCACATACTGTAACAGCCACACTGAGGAGGAAGCAAGTGAAAGCATGACAAAGCTGGAACAGATTGAAAGACTGTTATCATTTTTACTCTTGCTTGTTATTGTTGCAGCAGCTAGCATAACTACACAATTAATTATTGTGCATGATTTCTATTTCTATATACTTTTACCTACTCATCCTCACATTTCTGCCACCAAGAAGCTGCCTGAGTGGTTGTAAGATTAAATTAAAACACACCTCTGAATTGATATGGCACTAATAAGATGCATGGGGTGACATGTCCTCTCATCAGTCACATGATCAGATTTTTACTTTTTCTGTACTTTCTCTGTGCAACAGATGTGGAGGCAGAGGTGTGACATTCAGAATTATTACACTCTTCCTGCCTGTACCACCCCCCCAATCATGAGTTACTGTTAACCGTTAAGCACATCATTAAATGGTGATAATATGGTATACTGGCTGATATATCAGATATAGGCACTACATTGTTCCATGTCATTATATGATATTATGATAAGTAAAATAATTAAGTGTTCCAGGTTGTGGTGTAAAACGAGGTAAAAATGGAGAATGCGGCTTCTTAGTTAGTGAACCTCATAAATTACAAGTTCTTCGTATAGGGACACTGTTTGTTTCTGTTATCAGACGCATGATGGATAATTCATGAAAAGTTGTAAAAGAAAATGTAGCTTCCTTAAAGTGTACTTTCATGTAAAAATACTCTGAAGCATTGTGTACATGTATTGCAGTCTGTAATGGTTATCAGCCTTCACCAATAATTTTAAAAAAAGTCACAGTGGGGGTGGGGGTTAGATGGGGATAAAGTCAAGTACACACCACCACACCTACTCTCAGGTGAGAAAGAGAGAGGCACTCTGTTTGCCTCTCTCTCTATCTCTCTCTCTCTCTCACCAGGATTATCTGAATTTAACCTGATCCACACAGGTCTTTTGTTACAGGGTTTCTCTTACATCGGTGTGTTTAACAAACATTACCTGAGGCAGATTTCATTCATGTTTGTACAATCTCACCTATAGCGTACTGTATATGACAAACAAATAGCCAACTGGCTCCGTAAAGGCAGTGGCCTTGTATTTGTATGAAAATGTATCTGAGCGAGTGTGTGAACGCATGTGAGGGCGTGAACTCACTTGACTGAGAGAAAGAGAGACTTCAGTCTGTCGAGTGAATGAGGGTGTAGCTTCATAATTGCAAAAAAAATGATGCAGTGTGTTCATTATGAGCCTGACTGAGTGAATGAGTCCACACGCCTTCTTCCCAACTGACAGTGTGTGGGCATGCCCATGTAACAGCATTTACAAAGGGATACACAATCTGATTTTAAACTCCTGTGACACAGATGTCATCTTATCACAGCTGTCTAAAACCAGAGTCAGTGTTTTCAAGTCCTGCTCAGTCAGCTGCGACAGATTCTGATCCGTGTGACAAAGTGTCACCTGATCAATTAGGCGTGCAGCCTCGCCGCAACTCGTACACACGCGTGTTTCTATGTCTACAAATGCCGAATAGCCGCTTGCTTGTGTGTGTGTGTGTGTGTGTGTGTGTGTGTGTGTGCGCGCACACGTCCGCCCTCCTCCGTAGGATCGAGGTCCAGGTTTTGTTGTGTGGAGTTGGGCTGGGTGAGTAAGCCGCCCCTCACAGATGAATAGAGGATGGGAGGAGGCTTGAAGAGGCTGCCGTGGGTGGGAGGCCCGAGCCCTGCCAAAAAAGCTCCTTCTGTGGGATTTGTGTACTTTTGCGCTCCTCACGAAACACAGCACCTGGCTCAAAGGACAAAGCAGCCAGGGAGGCAGGCACTCGCACTCACCAGAGGTCGGCTCGATTGCACCCTCTCTGCTTTTCAAGCCATATACTTTCTTTCCGTTTACAATTTCTCCATTTCCACCATTCTCTTAATCCTTCTGTACGCACTGATGCTTTTTATCACTTTTCAGTATTTTGTTTTGACTAAAGTAACAGATTATGTTCACATAGTTTAAACAGTAGATCACCTGGAAGCACATCTTGCCACCTTGGCACGGTTATGAAAAACTACAGCATGCCTTTTGTTATATTTGTTTTCATTATTTTTGATTTGCATGGAATCCCTTTGCATCAGTATATATGTGAAATAAGTATAGATTTTTTATATATAATCTTATTTTATTTAGCCTTACTTAAATTTAAGGCACCAGCTGCTGAAACACAATAACATTCCAATTTAAAATTACTTTTATTTTACCTTTTATGAATTGCTTATGACACTGTAGCTGCAATCTGTGTGTGTGTGTGTGTGTGTGTGTGTGTGTGTGTGAGAGTGTGTGTGTGTGTTGGAGTGGCTTTTGTATTCCTAGCAGAGTCAAAGTTATCAGAGAAAGATTTTTTTTTGTCACACATTTCAACATTGAAATGTCAGTGCCAGCCACAGTTTGTAATGTGGTTGCACAATGAAGCATTTTACATTCAAATTGTGGGTGTTTCCTGAATCTTACCTAGATAATAGAAAATAGGCCCCTGTAACCACTGGCAACCCACCTTGCCTCAGTCTATAGTGACAAGTACAAAGAGACATGATTCTCTGCTTGACAGTCAGGCAAAATGATCACCTAGTAAATTAGAAAATTAAGGCTCTACTTTGTAGAACAGAGCTGCAAAGACATCGCAGGAAACATTCAGAGTTGAATGTCATTCAGTATCAGGGAGTTAGATGAAGAAAAAGAAGAAAGGGAAAAAAAAGAGCACGATTTCATAATGTCTAAAAGAAAGATCTGGGTTGAATAAGTGGGTCCACCCACCTGTGTGTGAGAGGCAGCGAGAGAGAAAGCAGGGCTGGATGGCAGTTTTAGAGACATGAGTGTGTGGGTTAGGCTAGCTGGCCTGCTTATGCTATCTAATCACTGGGAGAGAAAGGAGAGCAGCATGCCTTGATCCACCCACCCACCCCAGACAAACAGCAGTTAGCCTGCTCAGTACTATACGTGGTCGCCTGCAGCTCGGGGCCGTACATGGGGGAACGGAGATAAAATGTGACAGAGTCTGCAGGTAACAGACATTCAGCACAATTATGTCTCACTCTGTGCTGGGGGTGGGGGGGGGGGGGGGGTGTCAATCTGAAAGCTGCTATGGGTCACGACAGCATGTGAGAGAGTGTGAGGCACGCTCGGTGTGTGTCGGTGGTGAACAAGTTGGACATAATCCAGCAGGTTTTCAGGTAGAAATAAAACTAATGAGAGTTCATTGATGAATTATAAACCAAATTAGCCAAATTTGTTTTAACCTGAGGCTAAAATAAGTTTTAAAAATAAGTAATGGATTCAATCATGAAACTGGCATATAAACAGATTAGGTTGCAAACACATTCACGTATGTTAAAATTTTCTTTGTCTTCGATTATGTGCAGCTCTATTAACATGAATTATGTTCCCGCTGTGTGGATGTCACTGCTTCTTTTTTGTCATCTGGGTCAGATACAGATTACTTACCTGTGTGATACCTGAGTGGGTGGGATGAGATTGTTCAAAAATAACTGACCCACGCAACACACTGGTGTATTTGTGAGTGTGCATGCGGTTGAATGTGCTCTGCCACCTCATTCGCATGTGTGTGTGTGTGTTTGTGTGTGTGTGTCATGACAGGCATCTGTCTCCCCTGCCCTGCAGCCTGACTGGTTTTAATTAGGAGGTGCCAGAGTGCCCGAGGGCTCTCCTGCTGACACACACACATGCGCACACACAAACATACCCACACACACACTACCTGAGGGCAGACAGAGGCTGTCCCACCAAGGCTGGCCTCCTTCTCGTTATCACCGTACGGACTTGTCCTCATTCACCCCACGACCCTCCCAACACACACACACACGCTCACACACAAATATTCACACAAAGTCAATCAAATGAACACAACAACACACTGTACGGAAATGCATTCAGAAGTAGCAACATTGTGGTTGAGGTCAGGAGGTTTCAGGTCCAGAATACATTTCCATATTCTAGCAACGACATAAAATAAAAGTGGTCGAAAATGGCCTCCAACATAAACAATAATCATATTTGTCTTCAGCAAACATCACCACAGACATTCAAGTTATCTTCACGCACAGCAGTGGGTTCATACGACGCATTACGGCCACCTGTGAAACACTGTAACTCTGTCTCTCCCAGCACTCGCAGTTCTAAATATGCAGCTTGTGTACTTTGCCTCCCTTCTGGCAAAGCTTCCAATACCGATTAGGATGTTTGAAAAAAAGACAAAACAGGAGAAAGTTAAAGCGCAAACAGACAGGTCAGCAGTAAGTAAACGCCCTCACCTCACTCACCCGAATGGCATGCTCCAAGGTGAGTTCTAATGACCTCAGTGCAATGACAGATGGGTGTATGTGTGTGTGTGTGTGTGTGTGTGTGTGTGTGTGTCTGCGAGCATTTGTCTGTGACTGAGTGAGGCAGCATGTACAGGTTTGCACACATGCCTGCCTCCCTTTGTGTTTGAGCAGCATTGCATCTGTGCGTGTGTCTCTGTCCTTGGACTTCTGGAGGCAGGGGGTGTCGACCTGGGAGGCTGCTGTGATGCTCTATCTGTGGACTGTCAGGGGATGAATGCCTCCCTTTCCTGCCTCTCTCCCACACCAGGCCACACCTGGCCTCCGAGACACCAGGGTAAAGGCCACAAGTCAGACTGATCTCTCTACAGTTTTTAATCTAAAGGAAGCCTTTTTTAGTTGTGTACAGTTAACCAGTGAGCAGCAACCTGGAATCTAAAGCTTCATATATAACTTTTTTCTAATATTATTTTAGTTGAAACTTAACAGCCCGACCGCAGTGCACAGATATTCTCCTCCCCTTCTAACCAATCAGAGAAGGCCAAGGTCAAAGATGGGAGCCTGTGGAGTCTCATGCTAGTGCTAACCGGATTTACAGAACTTGCATATTGTAGCTTTAAGCTGCTAGTATACTTCATCAAAAGTGTTAGGTGAATAGCTTCCGAGACCCCCTCCCCCTACACCTTTCCAACGCTGGAATTATGGTGGTTGTGTCATACAATCTCTGTAACTTTCCAAAACTGTCAACCTGAAATTCACACCCACGATTGGTCGGCTGTAGGCTTGAACTCCCCCGTTCTTTACACAACTACCTTTGTCACTTTTGATTTGAACAACTGAGTGCAAGACTATGAATGCCTGGAGAGATGCTGAGAAAAAGTGGGCTATTCTCCCAGCAAGTCCTCCAATTGAACAATGACAGAAGCGTCAACTAGACGCATTTTCAGATCTGATGCTCGTGTTAGCAAAACGACATCATTTGTCTGTGCCGACCAACATTGTTACAGATTAGCGTTGAAAAGTAAATCAGTTTAATGGTGCGACTATGGTCACAAAAGTAACTTAGTCATGGTTACGACACCACAAACACGCAGTTAAGGTTATGACACGCTCATGGTCACGCCTTAAAACAATTTCTTACTTTAAAGAATGCACATACAGCAAGGTTAGGGTTTGGGCTTCAATGAAAGTCCATTAAAATTAAAACACAGTAGCTAAAGCTTCTCCAGAGCTCCATGCACCAAATGTTTTCCTCTATCTTGCCTTCATTGGGGTGCTACTTAAAAAAAAAACAAAAAAACTACAATGCTGATTTACAGTTGGAAACAGGAAGTACAACAGTGTCCCGTGTTCAACATTTTGTTGATCCATCCATCCCCCCCTAACCTTGTCCCTACGGGGATTTTGTCGCTCTATAACAATGCCACTTGACTTCCCGCTTTGCTTCCGTCATAATTACTAGATCCGCTGGAGGGCTTTGTCACATAGACGTAAACATATGTTGTATTGGGGCACCAACTGATGCTGTCCATTTTCTTGGTAGTTACAGTCTCCTTAATTCCCATATTTCAACAATTATCACCTCTTTCTGACGGCCAACTTTTCAACCCCACATTCAAGTTTGGCCATTTGGAACAGCAACAATAAACACTTCTTAAACGGTTGGACGACACTTAGTACAAACTAGTTCTTTTCAAGCAACCTGACCTTTGGCTGAACTATCCACCACTTTGTTTTGGGTGCACCACTGTAATAGTAAACTGACGGAAACTATTTTCGAGCTCTGCTGGTGCGAAGAGCAGTTAGAATATATTGTTTATTAAGAGAACACTTCGAGTTTTATGAGTGATGCTGCGACACTGACATAATTACTGCACACTTACCTACCAAAATGATGTTATGGCTGAATGCTGTGCGACTAACAAGAACACATAATTTATGTTATCAGGAGATTGAACACTGACTGAACGGCAAGTTGTGATGTTTTGAGAGTGGTAACACTGGGGGGTGATCAAAATGAGTGACTGAATGAGTGAAGAGGGGAGGTGAAAATGCGTGTTAGCATGTGTGTGTGCTCTATGGTGCAGTATGTGGCTGTAGTGCTGCTACTCTACAGTCTTGAGATATTTTGATTGAGGGCCAATTTTAGTCAAGTGCAGATTCAAGATGTATTTCTGTTCAAAGTCTGTGTACTGTGTTTGTGGTACTGTACAGCAAGCCAAGACAAGTACGGCATCAAAGTCTCCATGATATCAACTTTATGTAATGATGCTTCACACCCCACCTCCCCCTCCAAAGTGCCAATCTGGTGCCCTGGTACGTGTATCTTGCTGGGTGCAGCGGGTGGCAATAAACAGGTACGCTGAGTGATATAGACAGACAGACAGACAAAACAGATGACTCTTACTCAGCCCCTTGTATCCTTGAGTCTTGTGACTGGTAGCACTCAGACTGAGCAACAAGAATCACCACGTCTCGGAGCAGCCGAACACTCGAGAAGGATGGAGGAAGGAAAAGAATCAATATTTAGCCTGATGATAATACTACAGAAATATAAAACACTGAAGCGCCAAGATAATTTTTTTGTTCTTCGGGCTACACTAAAATCGATTTCATGCTTGCATCACAATATATGAAACTTTTGCAGGCACATTAATTAGGCTGAGAAACTTCCGAAATTATACCACTAAATGAGCTGCAGTGCAAATCTGTGTAATTTACACAGTGTACGTCTGCGCCATTAGACCACCGCTTTGTGTCAGTCATGGCCTGACATGACAGGCTGCAGTTTCACAGCGTTACAATGCAGTCTTCGCAGGTACCATTCACAGAGCATTGCTATGATAGCAGCGACATGTTTAGAATAGATAGCCGATCTTATAGCATGGCAAGTGTTGTTTTTCTGGCCGTCTGGCCGGCCTGCTAGCAGTTAGTGGCTAACCCTGTTTATATATACTAGATGCCAATGTGAGCTGGCCTCAACTCTCACCCTGTACAAAACAGTGTAAACCACTAGGGCATGGGCTGTGGTTTGCTTTGGTCCATGTTTTCCCCAGGGGAAGTGGGCATAGCAGTCTGATGTACACTCTGATGTCTACTTGTTTGCGGAGGTTAACTCGACATAATTTGACTGTTTTCACAGTATGATTGTCGGCTATGATTTATGGACGGTTAGGAATATTTTAGGAGATTTGAAGGTGCAGTAACCACTAAGAAAACAATGGCTCACTGCATAGTCCACCTTTATGAATGAAAAACTAAGCTAAGCTTGGATTGTTTTAGTATCTGCACCACAACTTTTGGTATTTTTTCTGAAAAAAAAAAAAAAAAAAACCCGTCTGTTTGAAATAAACTTTCAAAATGCAAAACATGCTGGTGAAGCTTTCTTGGAAACTTAATTGAAAAAAAAAAAAGTGTAACAAAAGGCGTGGTTTTATGATGTCACACAGGAAAGCTCAATGGCTGTTACAGGTCCTGTGAATATGCTATGTCATAGTAAAAGATTCGGTCTGTCTGTGAAAGCAAAGGAAATACTCTTCCTCTCTTGTTCTTCTCTGTTTTCTTTTTTCTTTCTAACTTTGCCTTACTTACACACACACACACACACACACACACACACACACAGGAAGCAGCTTTGTCAGCCATTCTCAGTGCCATTGAGTTGAGATGAACATTTGAAATATTTTTCTCTCCACATTTTCTTGCCGTCATATATCGCTCCAAAACTACTGCTAAAACAGGGTTTGTCCTCTATACATTCTTCAGTGCTTTGTCTTATTTCTACACCTTTCTGCACAAACTTCCTCCTCCTCTCCACAGACTGAGGCGGTGGTGTAGTCACCAACTGTTAACCTGCTTCAGTGCTTTCTGACTCAAAACAGGAATCTAACGTTAGCCCTCTGCTCTCTTCAGCTTGGTTTTTGAAACCTGGGTTTCAATACGTTGGCAAAAAAAATAAGTCTGTACATAATTACTTGTGGTATTTTTTCGTTTGTGGTTTAATTTAGTATCAGATAGAGTCAGGTTTAAGTAATATTTCCTCTACAACGAACAGCTTTGTCTGAAGCAGACAGTTTTATTGGGCTGTGAACGGCACACGGCTAAAATGTTTTCAGTATTTAGTCTGTTGTGATGAAGCCTTTATGGGGGGCTACATGTGCCAGTGTGCACATTGTGTCGCCTGTCTGTTACCCTACAGTGCCTGAACACATGCACAGAAGTCTCAGGAGCTGGTTGATGTTTGTTTTACTATAGAAATTAATTTATTAGAAATGAGAGAATAGCAGGATTCGGGTTAAAACAGGTGCAAAACTGAAACTAACTGGCTTTAAGTTGCAGTTGTGTTTCTGCCTCTGTACATCTCATCTCAGCTCGAGACTAACCAACAGAGGTGCACAAAATAGTTTCCCAACTTTTCTCTCTCTTTTTCCTTTCCTTTTTTACCCTCCCTCGGTCTCCCCAAACAACCCCTTCGAGTTTCTTTTCCCCCGGTCCCTTTATACCAAAAATCCACTCTAACACAACTAAAAATTCATTTTGTCTGACCTAAATCAGAGGGTGTCTGCGCCATGGGCTTATTACACAGTGCACTTAAACTTGTGTTGTGGAGGAGGATGGGGTATTATTATCTTCCAGCTACCCACCCTGCTATAAAAACTAGTGGTGCGACATCTCCACAGCGCAGTGCTGCTGCCCTCCCTCCCTTCCTCTCACTCTCTCGCTCGTCCTACATGAGCCACACACAACAGTGAGCCTGACTCTAAACTCCACACTAGCCACGCTGCTTCACAGACAGACCCAAGAATCACACTCTGCTCTCCTCTGTTGCGCCGCTTTTGCTTCTCTCCATTGGATATTCTTCCCTGGGTGTTTTTTTTTCCCTCTTAATTTTTGTGAATGGGCAACCGTGGCCGGTGTGAGGAGCTTGTGAATGGACTGACTGCCTGGCTGACTGATTGACAGACTGGCAAAAAAAAAAAAAAAAAAAAGAGGGGCAGCTGTGTTTCAAATAAAGAGGGCAATGCTGAGAGGTCACGCGAGGAGCCACAGAGCCTCTTAGTAGTCTGGAAATACAAAGACACGTGAGGGGAATCGAGAAACTGCAGGTACGGTAGGTGAAAGGCAGCTGAGAGCTGTGGAATGCTGGAGAACATATCAAGACATGTGTGAATTTATGTGGATGCCAGACTTTTTGAACGTGCAAATGGGCGTGTATCTGTGCGTATATGTCCGTAATAATTTGTCACATTGTTGTAGAGTGTGTGTGTGTGTGTGTGTGTGTGAACAAGCTTCCACTTGTGCGTTATGCTACAGTGTGCACACGTGCATCACTTAGAGTTTATATGAGTGTTGCAGCCTTCTGCTCTAGATCATAAAGGCCTGACAAGGTGCAAACAGTTCAATAAAGTCACTTAATGACTCGTGTAATTGTTTAGGCTATAGTGTAAATATTGTGCTATAAAAGTCTGGAAATAGCCCGAGTGTTTATAGCATCACAACATGTCTTTGAAACGTTTTAGTGGACTTAAGTATGTGTTTTGTCTCCAGCAGTAATTATACAGTTCACTTTTAGATATTCCATATCTATACGACATGCTCCTTTAAATCCAAAATAAGTAGTCAGGTTATTCATAAAGTTAAAGAAGATGTTTGGGAGTGTGGCCAAAATAAAAAACATGTTATGGATTTCGCGCTGAGCTGCAAATTATTGTTTACAGCCAGTCAGCTCATAGACCTCTTACCTCATGTAGTTACAAAATGCAACGGCCAGTAATGCCATTAGAGCTGTTTACCAGCTGTTGTTTTTCATTCAGGTGTGAAGGTTTGTTTGTGCGCACTAAATTCTTTACTCAAATAATGAGCAGAAAAATGAAAATCGGCACCTAAAAATGCAGAACACAATTCAGTGTATGTGGGAAATAAAAATCAGAGTTATTTTGCATATAAAAATGTTGTTGCAGGTGTATGAGAATAAGCCACCATAAAAGAGTTCATGTGGTTACACACCTACTCAACAGGCTCACAAACTGTGACAGGAAATTTAATGTAGATCAATGTCATACCAAGGATATGTTTGCTTAATCACCTATTCTAACTCTGATTATGTCTCATTAGTTCCAGTCAGTTTTTAACAAAAACCTGCCACTGTGTAATACATATTTTTTCTTGAGCCTTTGCTTTAGTTTTAATAATTTGGGTTAATGTTTATATGAGCTGAACCTGTTTTTCTGGGCCACATTTGTGAGTGTCAAAAAATACAAATAAAGGACATTACATTTTTACCCAAGGCTAAACTGTAATAACATCCCTGCATGAAAAAAATAAAATATCGTTTCATCCTCGCTTGAGCTATTGAATACAACCATCTCTTGTTCATTACGGGGTCTAAATTGAAATTAAACAAAGACACAGAAAGCATAATGTGAAAATAAACTGTCCTTCCTTTCATGGTGAATAATCTAGAAGTGACATTCTTAATCACACAACCGATATTCAGCAGCAAACCATAAACTTTCGTTTACTTTGGGGGTGAGAGAGATAATGGCGTGTAGCTGTGGGCCCCCCTGAAGGCTCGAGAGATGACACCTAGTGCAAACAGGCTCTTTAAGGAGCTGAGTGAATTCAATTGGCCTCCAGACCTCTTAAAGCCAGATCGGGTGTTTATTTCAAACTATTTCATTCTATCGCACTTCTAATGAATAACAATTAAGTGTCAATTACAGGCATAAATTGCTGATCTTTTGCTCTGACAAATAATGAAATACAATAGTGATTTTATAGTTTAACCTGCTGAAACATTTGAACAAGAATAATGTGGTTTATGTTGCTGGATATTAGGAAATTTGTTGAACTCGCAGGCCGATTTTCCATCAAAAATTATATATTTTTTAATAAGTCAGTCTATACTTAAATTAATAATATGTACAGCATCTCACTAATTTCGTTAATCGCCATTTGTTCTGTGAAAGTGTAAATGTGGTACCAGTCATGCCAAAAACTGTGTAAATTTCATATAAATTTTATAAAGTAACACTCAACTTTCAAGCGAAACTTGTGCAGTTAAATGCGGAAATTTGGCCCCGACACTGTATAAGATAAATACACCACCCATGTTGTGTAATTGGCATTGTATGCTGCTCATCTGCTGTAATTGACAGCAATTTAGATAAAATTTAAAACCTGTCCGTATGTGGCCTCATAGGCTCCGAACAATTGGCACTTAAATCATCAACCAAGGAAAAGTCTCCTCGCAAAACAGGTGCACTGGTGTATTACTGGTGATAATGGACTACCTTACACAGTAGGTCAAACGAATGCCTTCTCCTAATAAGGGGGTGAATTCTGTCTGTCAATACTACAAATTATTGGCCATGCAATTGTCCATCTGTGACAGTTGTTTAGCAGGTGTTTGCTATGGGCAGTTGGTGACAGGGGCAAACTTTGGCTGCCGGTGATTTAGCATGTGGGTCAGGTGGATGCAATGGCCTGACAGGGATAAACTAGGCTTTGGGTGTTTGGGTGTAGCTTATAGGCCAAATGAGTGTCTGCCTGTGACAAGGGTTGAGATGGACATTAGCTGCTGATTTGTGGCCTGAGCGGTCAGGGCTGGGGACAAGTTTGTCGCTCCACTCTGGCCATAATGATGATACAGCTGCAACAGGGACTGTGAGGGGGAGGAGGAGGAGGAAGAGGAGGAAGAGGAGAATGATTAGGAGGAGGAGGAGGAGGTGGCGGCGGCGGCGGTGGTGGTGGTCAGAGCCCGGAAAGCAGATGAAGTTCTTGGGAGAAAGACGACACTGAATGGAGGTGACACATAATTTGGGGTGGGAGTGCTGAGTTGAAAGTGTTAGTGACTAAGTGAGGCATGAGAGGAGACGTGGCCGGTCCAGGCAGGAGGAGAGAGAGACGGGCAGAAACTGAGAGAGACTGTCCATTACAGGTCAATTCAATAATTAAGTTGATTCTGAGCTAGTATCACACATGCAACTGAAATTCCTGTTAAGTATATTGATTCAGTGATGCTTGTGTTATAAACAGAAATGGGTGCAGCAGCTGACAATTGTATCAAAATACGACTTTCACTATTTTATTCAAAGATTGTGTCACCTTATAATGGCAGGTTGATGAAGCCTGACAACCATTTACTGCGTCAGTTTTTTTTGCTGAAGAAAAAGTTTGATTGTCCTTCCATGACTTTTCCAGAAGAGTAAGATGGATGTCGTGTCAAATGACTTAAGCAGTAATTATCAGAGCCCTTTCACAAGACGTCTCCACCCTGGCTGGTCTGACGGGTGGGTGGGGGTGTGTGCGTGTATAAAGGGTTAAGGCTGTTCGGCTGATGAAATGGCACTCCAGGACCTTGTGGTGGGAAAGCTGTGCCCTCCTCCCCTCCCTGTCTATGTGGCACATCCTCCTTAGATCCTCTCCACATTGTAATTAGGGGCCGGCCACTAAGAGCTAGCACTAGCTAGTGGCAGGCAAACAGTGGGAATAGAGGGGAGTGGTGCTCGCTGGGGCACTAGGCGAACAAACAGCAACAGCAGCACGTGTCCCATAGTTCCAGGAGTGGGTGGGATGGATTGAGAGCAAACGAATGACAGTGAGTTCGCCAAGCCCTCCCAGTCAGACTCTTTTTCTCTCCCTCTTATCCACTCAGTGTTGTTCCAAGTTCTGCACTATTGTTTGCCTTGGCAGGCTGTTACAGGGAGGGGCCCCTCCGCTGGTGTTTGTGCAACCTGTTAGGGAACTTTTAGGGCCATCTGATCTTTCCTTTGCTGTTTCACTGGAGATTCTCTCACCTTTTACCAAGGCTAACACTTTTATGAACATTACGAGCCGTGTGAAACGTAATAGAAAAAAGATATTGTCTGTTTCTTTGTAGAAGCAACATTAATCTGTGGAGGAAACAGCAGAATCAGTGAAAGAGGTTTTAATGTATTACCTGAGTTTATAGTACAGGATTTGCGCTTCACAGAAGGATTTATATGAAATTCAATACAGATATAATCTCTTTTCATTTCATCATTCATTATTATTTTTGAATACACGATCCTGTCAGTTTTTCTGGCCACTGTAACTTTCTCTGTCGCTCTTTTGTTCCAGTTTTCCCTCGATGAAGTTGCACAGGTCTACGGGCCTATATCCTATACAACCTCCCTCTATAGACATTTTAATTATGTCCACACTGTATCAATGGCATGAACATAGCAACAGTTACCTAGCAACAAGATCGACAAGAATAAACTACAAATAAGATTGGTATCCAAGTTGTATGCCTGCAGGTGAACTAAGGGATTTTCTGAAATAGTTTTTTTTGTTTCTCCTGTGGTGTGATCCACTGCAGCACAAGAAACAAAAAAGTGAGAATGTGTGTGTGTGTGTGTGTGTGTGTGTGTGTGTGTGTGTGTGTGTGTGTGTGCATGTGTGTGTGTGTGTGTGTGTGTGTGTGTGTGTGTGTGTGTGTATTTGCGTGTGTGTGTGTGTGTGTGTGTGTGTGTGTGTGTGTGGCTTCAGCCCTAGCCCATTTAGAGCCAGTCAACAATGCAGCTGTGGTGAGCGGGGCCGCTTCAAAGTATTTATCTACACATGCCTCCAGTGACCACCAAGTGTGGACGGCTAAGTTTAAGCTCTATTCATAGAAGTGAATGAATGAGCACTCTGCCAGAGGAAGTTTTATCACTGTAACTGTAAACAACAGCAGAGTGAATCAACAGGTAGGAACTCAGGCAGCTGTGGGACGGAGATTTTAAGGCAGAGAACAGTTTTGTCTGTACATTCATACGGTATCTGCCGTCACTGTGCTGTGACACAAATGAGCGAGGTGACTGCAAACTAAGCATTCTGACAGGATACGGCATCTAGAGTACAATCTGACCTCCTTTGTTGTTTTCTTCATTTCTCACCACATCCAAATCACACACTGTGTTGAAATGAAGGTATCAGCTTGCTTTGTGCTCATATCTGGTGGAAGAAGACAAGGGTGGGGGTGGTGGGGGGGTGGTGGTGGACATTACCAACATCACAGAATCTCTCACGCATCTATCATCACAACCTCATTGCTTGTTTGAGTGTCAAATAGGAAAAAAAAAAAGCCAGACACCGTATTATCAAGATGATGGGTTTCCCTAACTTGCACAGTTGCAACACGCTCCTTCAAGAAATCGCGATAACACATTCAAGAATAAATATTACCAATGCGATGTTTGCTCAAAATGAGACATGCTGTATTTACCACTTGTTGTTTGCTGCACAGATGGCACACAAACAAGCATGCCTACAGTATATTTCATAAAGCTAGACTGTCACTCACTGTGTTAACAATATCAGCTTGGGTTAAGAGCCTCCCCACTATTCAAATATCAACGCTTTTTGAAAATCCCTTCATCTGATGAATGGATGGTGATTGTTGTCAGTGACACTCCATTTCAAGCTGAGGTGCAGGTGTGAGCCGAGCCGTGGGCCACTTGTCGCTCTCAGTGCACTCTTTAAATCACTAACTCAGATCCTGTTTTGTTATTGGCCTTAACATGCAAACAGTGCATGTTCAGATCAATCACTGATTAACATCACCCCGAGTTGCATGTCTCACAATGCATGCTTCATTTAAGTGTAAAAAAATTCTAAAGTTTTATTATCAGATATGTTATTTTGAATGATTTTATAATTTCATACATTAAAGCGGCTTCATATTTTTTTTGTGTGTTGTACAAAATGAGCAGAGGTATGTCTCAACCCCTCTCTATTTTTTTGAGGGGGGAGGATTTGTAATCACATCTCAGGATATGTGTTCAAAGATCTTCCTTGTTGTGTGCCAGACTCAATATTTTTTGGTCCAGACAGACCTTCAAGAGTTTAAGGATTCTCAAAATGTCTTCTAAATGTTGAACAACCTTGTGGGTTTTTGAAACATTACCAGACGGTTTATCTTTTAGAAAAACAGATGCTTAGCTCTGTGATTCAATGACGCAATGCATCAAAGGCACAAACTGAGGCAGAACTTAAAAGCGCAAATAAAACGATTGAGGATTAATGGAGTTTTGGAGAGGAAAACGTGGGTTCCACAAAACTATTTTTTTTCAGTTTGACCTTTCAAGTGTGATTCAAGTGCCATTAAACAGTTCAATGCTACTGTCTCCCATCTAGATAACCAACAGTGACGGAGAGAGGAGAATGGTTCATCACAGAGAGGAGGACCTGATTGGAATCCCTTTCCCGAATCACAGCAGCGATGTCCTCTGCAGCCTCAACGAGCAGCGTCGTGACGGGCTGCTCTGCGATGTCATCCTCATCGTCCGTGACCAGGAGTACCGCACCCACCGCTCCGTTCTGGCCGCCTGCAGCCAGTACTTCAAGAAACTGTTCACAGTGGCCACCACTGATGCCAGAGATCACCATCCCACAGCGGCCGTGTACGAAATCGACTTTGTGGCGCCGGAGTGTCTCACAGCCATCCTGGAGTTTGCCTACACTTCTACTCTGACGGTGACGGCGTCCAACGTTAAAGAGATCCTGAATGCGGCTCAGATGTTGGAGATTCCCTGCATCATCAACGTTTGCCTGGAGATCATGGACAGCGGGGGTGGAGGCGGCGGAGGCGGGGGAAGGCGAGTGGTGGAGGGAGAAGAGGACGAGGAGGAAGAGGAGGATGCGGAGGAAGACGAGGAGGAGGAAGAGGAGGAGGAG
The DNA here is from genome assembly GCF_021018895.1 of Seriola aureovittata. NCBI lineage: Eukaryota > Metazoa > Chordata > Actinopteri > Carangiformes > Carangidae > Seriola > Seriola aureovittata. The sequence goes on along the minus strand of NC_079381.1, from coordinate 16,342,953 downwards.
GATGAAGAGGAGGACGCAGGGTCGAGGAAGGATGAGCAGGAAGAAGAGGAGGACAACGTCAGCGAGAGGTCACTGCAGTCATCGGAGAGCAGGGGGGAGCAGACGCCTTCGGGGACGGACGATTTGCCGCCTCCGAGCACCTCCACATTCCATCAGCAGTTTGACCTGCGCAGGGAGTCGTCCCAGTCACAGTCTCCAGACAACATGAGAGGAAAACAGGTGAGTTCACTGGACATTTTGTAAGTAATCTTGTCTTGATTGTTCCTAAGCTTGAAAGGCTCATGATGCTGTCTTTATGCGGCAGGAGAGTATGGAGAGTCGAGCTCTGAAGGATTTCTCCATCGAGTCTCTCCTCCAGGAAGGGCTGTATCCCCGTATGTCAACACTGGATCGGAGGACCAACTTTTCTCCTCTCCTCCCAGGTTTCTACCCCTCCATGTGGGCTGCTGAGTTCCCGGCCTTCACCCAGCAGCTCCTGGATCCCAGCCACCATCAGCATCCCCATGCAGGAGTCTCACCGCAAACCAGGCTCCCTCACGCCTTCTCAACCTCTGCCCCACTTGAGGCCTCCAGGCCCCTTGATCTAGCTGTGAAAAGAGAGATCATAAAGGAGGAGATGAAAGAGGAAGTCCCACCCAGTCTGCTCCACGGTGACTTCCTGAAAGAGTTTGTCAGCTCGGGTCTTGGCAGCACCATGAACGCTGGTTCAGTGCCGTCAGAAGGTCACGCTCTGGGTCAGATTAAGGACGAAGCTGACTTCCGGTCGTACCTGAGCTTCTTGAGCTCCGCTTCCCACCTCGGGGCGCTGTTCCCTCCCTGGCAGCTGGAGGAGGAGAGGAAGATGAAGCCCAAAGCGTCACAGCAGTGTCCTATCTGCAACAAGGTCATCCAAGGAGCTGGGAAACTGCCTCGACACATGAGGACGCATACAGGGGAGAAACCGTACATGTGCACTATCTGTGAAGTACGATTCACCAGGTATGTGAAGCAGTACATCTAATCACATTATCAGTTCTTCACTACAAGAACTTCATATTAACAAACCACATAGAGATCATGTTTAGATCTTAATGTTCCTGGTTGTTTTGACGACGAAGGTTATGTAAAACAGCACAGTTAACGGAAAAGTACCCCATGCTCTTTTGACTGAGGTTAATCTGTTTTCACCTCATCTGAATATCAAAGAGCTGAAAGTGGAAAGCCCCCTCCGCTGGTTTCTTTGCATTAGTGATATCTCACTCACCTACATCCTTCTTCTTTGGCATATTTTCCACCTGTATTTTAAAGCTGAACTTTGTCAGTGTTGTCAGTGAAGAAACTAATACATCATACTAGAACAAATTATCTTTAAATACTGGCTTTTAAACTCAGTCACTCATACGACACAAGATCTAAAAAGGGAAATGTAATTTATGTGTTAACTTTTCAACCCACAAGATATTGTATGAACACATGTGGCTTTGATCTTTTCTCAGACAAGACAAACTCAAGATCCACATGAGGAAGCACACGGGTGAGCGCCCGTACATCTGCCTCCACTGCAACTCCAAGTTTGTCCACAACTATGACCTGAAGAACCACCTGCGAATCCACACGGGCGTCCGTCCATACCAGTGCGAGCACTGCTACAAAAGTTTCACACGGTCTGACCACCTACATCGACACATCAAGAGGCAGAGCTGCCGAATCTCCCGCCCCCGGCGAGGACGAAAGCCAGCTGCCTGGCGGTCCACACCCACCAGCAACTTCCTGTGCCCCCCCACTGCTGCCACCAACAGGTTTGAGGAGAACGGGTTAAGCCCTGCGTACCAGGGAGTCAAGAGTCACGGACTTGGGGAGATGCTCGGCCTCAGCAATAGAGGTCTGGGATTTAAGAGTGTGGATGGTGCAGGCAGGGAGAGCAGGGAGGAACGGCGAGCAGAGGGGAAGCAACGCGCAGAGGAGGAGAAGACAGGAGAAGGGAGGCAGAGGGGAGTGTTTGCCTTTGCTCTGGCTGGAGAAGAAGTGCTTACCCGCTCTCCATTTTATGCCGCGACCTCTGACCCCTGGACCATGAGACTGGAGCGCGCTCCACCCATCTCTGAGCCGGCCAAATGAACTCCGGTCTGTAAAGGAAGACAAAAGACAAGAAAGAATATCTCTTTAATCTCTGTGTCTGTTCTGCTCCAGGAAGCTAAAGCACCTTTATAAAAAAAAGAAGTGAAAGAGTGAGATCAGTAAACCTTTTGAAGCCTGCTGATGTGGCAGTGGTAACAAAGACTTTTTTTATTTTTATTTTTTGGAAATTTAAATAATTTCACAGATGTCATGCTAAATAATTGTTTCAGCCCTGTGGATGTTTACAAATACTTTCATAGCATTTAAAAAGAGCGAAAAAGTTTGACACCGCCAATGAGGAGAACATATCAGGAAACTTATCTTATTTGCATTATTTATCTACAAGGTTGCCTAAACCGAGAGGCAATCAATTCAAAAACTACCACATTTCTACAATGTCCTCTGAAGCAAGATAAGATGAGGCTTTTATAGTGAAAGTATTCACATGCAAGAAAATGTAATGCTACACCAAGAGCAGAATCTGTTGTAATATGAATTGGTGATGGTAAATGTCAAACAAAAGATTACATGTGCAAACATATTCAAACATATAATGTAGAAAAAGGTTTTTAATATATAAATGAAATATTTCCCTTTCGTAATGAAGTAGGGAAGTGGAGTAGACGTAAATAAATAAAATAACATTTTATTCAATAAATAAGCCTTTGTCCAAACAATTCCCAGTGACTTTTATTTTTGGATAGCTGTGTCTAGGTGTTAAGAAGGGATCAGTGTTGTTGAAAAAGCATTAAAAATGATTTGATTACAGCAGCGTGTAGTCTGGCACATGTCCTGCAAGTACATTTGATTCCAACATGGTTATTTAATCATATTCCAAAACAAAGGAAACCCACTTGAAGTCTAACAAATCAGGATATTTGATACCATGTTATTATCCTTCCACTGCCTTGTTCTGATTTAAGTTCCTTGTCTGCACTATTGTACATAGACACAAACTTTTGGCCATGGTGGTGTTAATTACGGTCGCATTGCTGATGATGTAAAATATATATATATATATATATTGTTCTTAAAAGACTTTGAGGCATCCATCCAAAGATGTGTACTTTGATATTTCACAGACTTGAATAAGACTTTGTTTTAATGTTTATGAGTATGTGTCTTCAGAGGATGTATATTTCTGACTAATCAAACTGCCGCTTTAGCTATACAGTATGCTTGTGTTTTTTCTGCTGCAACAAATCAAAAGGGTTTAAGGCCCGTTTTTCATATAATGTTAATTTCTGATTTGTGTATAAAGAAGTTCAAAAATTATTTGAATTGAAATGGGAAAGTATTTTCTTGCTATTTATGCGTATTTAAATGAATGAGCCTTGGCTATATTTTGCAAATCTGTTTTATAAAGACACTAAATGTTGAACTTCGCTCTTGTCTGGGAGTATTATTACCATAAAACTACCAAGTGTGTGTGTGTGTACTCTTATCCCTCTTTGTGAGGATCAATCTGATATTTAAACCTTGATTGTGATGACATTTTTGGAAAGTGAGGAGATTTAGGTTGGATCTCACTTCTTCATGGTGTAGCATTAGGTGAAGACTTTGTTTTGAGGTTAAAATAAGGGTAAGGGTTTGGCATGTTGTTGAGATGGTTAGGATTTGGAGATAAATATATATACCACTCCTAGTTACCAACAATAAAATCTTCAGGATTCTACTAGTAAGTATGCTTTTTAAGTTTTCTGCCTTAAGATTCTAAGTTTAAAAAATCCTGTGAATTCATGCAACTTTGTATTTTTCATAAAACTAGTGCTTCTTCTGCAAAGTATTTTAGTAGTACATTTACTAGTAGATACTCTGAAAGCACTATTTATATACTTCTGAATACTGCTCACACCCACAGTGGGAAACAAATACCAGGAGGTATTCACTGTGACATTTGGTTGCTCAAAAGCTGAAATCCCCACTGAGGTCACCTCTGCTTTTGTGTGATCACGAGTGTGATATGAAATACATATTGGTCATTAATAATCACTGATAACACACAGCTAGTGCAGGTAGACTGTTTGAGGATGAGGGAGAGAGAGATAGAGAGGGAGTTATGATGGATGAGACATATTTGCTATGCTAAATGTGTCACAGAGTCAACTAAAATATCACTAATTATTCAGTCCACTCTTTAGTTTTCAGCATAAACTCAGCAACAAAAGTTACAAAAATCACTGTTAAAAGGTGAGCAGTAATCTTTTTGGGGGAAAAGAAAAGAAAAAAGGTTCAGGCTAATCAGAATAGATCATACGTGAGCTACATGTGATTGTTTTCAGTTACAAAGTTAATTAATTTGACTGATACAATGGAGAAATTACACAACTCGGAGAACATGATAAGTCATGTTTTCCCTTCACATAATGTGCACATCACACAAATATATTTAAATATTTCAATTAACCCTGTACAGTAGTGTGGTTTAAAGAGATGGATTAATGGATCAATACATGATTAAACAATGCCGCTGAGTCTGATCATATTGAACTTGTAGATTTCATATCTTATAGCTGTATCAATCATATTTTTACAGCCAGATCATTCACAGCCATGTAGTTTTTTTTCTCAGCATTTAGTTTCAACACTCAACTCATTCTCTCACAAAAGCCTTTTCATGACTATAAGTGCTAGTTTAAATGGCTGTGCTTCATACAGTTCTGGAAAGTACTTGTCTGTTTCTTTGCCCTGACCTCTAGTGGGAAATAAGAGGCACTGTATCTGACTCTGTTTTCTTTCTCCAATATTAAAAGAACCTCCAAGATGTAGATACAGACAATCTTCCGCTGATTCATCAAGATTCATCACAGTAAGATGTCCTGAGAGGAGGCTAAGGTTGGTATTATATTAGTTCACTGAGGGAAAAAAGGCAAAATAGCCCTAATATAGATCTGCTTACCCTCATCTGAGTTTTAACAGATCCATGTTTACTTTGTAGAGAATTCTGGCAAGTTAAGTACGTTTCTAATGGAGCTTCATTAGCATTTTATAAAGCAACTCTAAAATGCACATCTCAATTTATCAATGTATATAAATCACACAGCTGATGCCCACTGTATGATTGTTGTCACTATGTCACTAAATTCCACTTTTTGTTATTGTTTCGATTGAGAGACCCCTAGTGGCAGAAATTGCTTATTGCATTTGAATATTATCCACTGTAGGGCAGGGTTACTCTTTGAAAATCAAATACCAAACAACTTATCAATACAACACCCCCACAAGTGTGTGAAAATTAAAACGCAAATTGGTTTATGACGTTATGCAGCTGCTACTACTTTGTCATTGAGTCATTACTCAAATAACACATACATGTGAAAAATTACAATGCTATCATGGAAATACATTTTCATTTTCCAGTTATCGTTTTCCAGGCTTCAAAACTTACAGAGGTGCTTCAATATCTAGAATGTTAGTCTGTTTGTTTGTCTGCTTTGAGAATGGAAAACTATACAAAATCATGGCTTTTCTATTTAAAGGCAAACCCATCCCTTTTTAAGGATTCATTTGTTATTCCTGTACCCCCAAACAGTTTGGTCAATATTTGTGAACATGTGGCACGGTTTCCTAAAGTTAGAAATGTGTGATGTTGGTCTATAACAATGAATGGGGCTCTGACGCTGTGAGGCCATGAAGTGTTTGTGTAATGTCTTGCATCAAAATGAGGGTTTGAAATCTTAAATGTATAAATATATACTTATATATAATACATATAATATATATAATATATTTTTTCTGGGCCCCTAATGTTTGCTGGCGTACTCCTTCCTGTATGTCATGTTGGGTAAATTATGTGTCAATTTAATTTTTAAAAAATTAGTCATTTTTCTGAGGTAAGTTGCAAGCATGGGCGAAGTGACAGGAAATTAATAGAATAAGAAATTCTGGCCCACCGCCAGAACTGCTGAGTCAATTATTTGTGGTGTACCTGAGGCTTAGTTGTGGGTTGTTGGACTCGGGCCAAAAGTTGGACAGAACCTCAGCCTTATCTCTTGACCCAGACTCCGACCACAACTATCGGCCTGCGCTGCGGACATAGCTGAGAATCTGTCGTTTCATACGTCCCATGTCAAGCCGAGCGTGGACCGATGCAATTTTGCGAGCTCGTATAGTCTCTTTGGATGGAGGGGATCCACGGTAGGACGATCTACAAAATTGTAAGGGACTAATATGAACAACATGATAAGAAATAAATCGGGGAACAAACGAACAAATGCAGAAACCGCTCTTAGCTACCTGTAGCAACCTCCAAAGTCAGCTGGACAGGAAGCGGTGCGTGCTCGGCGGCAGGAGAAAACCGAAGCTAATAACGGATACCTGCTTTTAAAGACTTCCTACATAGCTGATTGGTCAGCGATAGCAAAGGATCCCGCCACTGAGTGATGTTCTGAAGTGGACGGGGACACGAAAAAAATTATTTTAGCCACTTAAAAACATGCCCACAGAAAAAAAACTAATATCAATTTAAGTGTATGCTTTATTAGTTTTTTTTGTTTTGTTTTACCGCTTTCTGTTGCTGTTGCTTGTTCACACAGCCCTTTCCTATGGAACTACATTTTCTTCAACCGTTGAAAAACCATATTCCTACGCCAGCTAGCTTGCTGGCTGGGCGCATGGCCCACGAGGAGCAAGCTAGCCGCCTCCCCCAGCATTAGCAGTTATATAAAGTTATATAAACAATAGGTATTTTTAAAAGCAACATTTTGACTTGTTACCACAGGAAAAGCAAAAGTGTTAGTAATAAGACCCAAAAATTGTTTTGTTGTTTGATTTTAAGTGCTGTTGAACTGGCATACATTTCCGTCAGACAAGGGTCATGTGATACAGTTACTTTGTGTTTGGTGTACTCATAACTTTCAAGTTACTGTACTGTTATAAACTTAAGTTTTGTGTGCAAGCCTCTTCCAATAAATGTTTAAAATGAGTGAGCCATTTGGGATTTACAGTGTCGATCAGAAAAACACCAAATGAGGGAATGTGTTTTGGTAGAACACTGTTCATGTTCTGGAGGTGGTGGAACATCACATTACTAACACACTTTGTTTTCTTTTCCTTTAATTTGTCCCCCATCTACATACACAGTCTGAGTGGCTGTTTGAAATCATCCTGATACAGCCTAAAGGAGTTTTTTAAATCGAAAACAACTGGACTAGGTTATTTGTCTGGGAAGACGTTTCACCTCTCATCCAAGAGGCTTCATCAGTTCGTGTACGCATCTGACCAGGCTAGGACTGGTCAGATGCGTACACAAATAACCTAGTCCAGTTGTTTTCGATTTAAAAAACTCCTTTAGGATACTATGACCTGGACAAATGAGAATATACACAGGCTCATCCTGATACAGCTTCATCCCTCTGGAGGGCGCTAGAGATTTAAGTTTGGTAAGAATGGTAAGTCAAAGATGCATTTGATTCCAGACCGTCACAGTGAAATACATACACACAAATAATTTCACAGGTAATTAATAACTACTCATTAATAAGGAGCATCATGAATGAGTCACAAAAACAATATTTTGCAGTAGGAATGTTACTTTGTTTTCTTATTAAGTTCTGTTAATATAAAGTTAATATAAAGTTAAAGCTAAAGAGACTGTGGTCAGAGGTTTTTATGATATGCACATACAACACAAACCACATCCTTTCAGAGATGGTCTGCAGCAGCTGCTTCCTGATGGTTTCATACATTTCTTTACACAAAGTTTATTGCTGTGATGAATGAATATTGAGATAAACTGTGCACCTACAGTAATGGATCATTTTGATGTGGGCCATTAGTTACTGTTAAGGTTTATGTTCGCAAAGTGTTATTTTAAAGGGGACTCATGCCATTTGTTCTGATGGAACAATGAAAAAGGTCCTTTATGCAGTTTGAGCTCATTCAGTCAGTGTCCTTTCCCTTAAAGTTGTAAGTTGTTCACTCTCTCTGCTCTCAACAGTAGCACCTTGGATTAAACTCACCTGCTCTGCACCATACGGCAGACAGTCAATTATACAGGCTAGCTGGTGAACAGAGTGAATCAATTAGCAGATAAGGAACCAGATTATGTTTCTACTAGCTTGTTGCACTGCCCCAAAGTGAAAAAAATCAAATGCAAGCTTAAAAGTTAAATGTTGGCAAATATGGGGCGTCACGTAGCGCAGTGGGTTACATAGAGGCTACAGTCCTCACTGCAGCTGGCCCCCAGGTTTGACTCCCGCTTCGGACAGCCCTTTCCTGCGTGTCATTCCCCCTCTCTCTGCCTCCCCATTTCCTGTCTCTCTACTGTCCTGTCCATTAAAGGCACAAAAAGCCCCAAAAAATTCTTAAAAAAAAAAAAAAGAAAAAAAAATGTTGGCAAATATAAACACAGACTATATCTGTGAGGATAGACATAAACAATAGGTCTTTTCTAAAGCAGACATTTTTGACATATTACAGAGGGAAAAGCAGAAGTGTTACTAATAAAATTCTTACACATTATGTTTCCCCTGTCCTCTTGTTAACCCTCACCACACTCAGTCATACTGAGTATGAGAGTATGACCTCAGTCATACTCTCACAACACTGTTGCCAACACACACACACACACACACACACACACACATACCAATATCCATCCTTTTAATTAGGCCACCATATTTTGTATGCACACAGTTGTGTTAATAAGTCATGTTGCTAATTAAGGTTGGTAGCTGGAACATCTGTGGGACTGGAGATCAGGCAAAAAAGTTCATATTTGCCTATTACAAGAAACTAATTTAAGCCCAACAACATTAACAATGGCTCTGTTCTATTCACGTGTCCCAGTGGGTTTTATATATATATATATATATATATATATATATATATATATATATATACATACTAATTTAAATTCATGCTAAACTGTGGTTGTAAACTGTTGTAAACGTACTTGAAATGTGAAATTTACACCCACAACACCAACTGTAAAGTGTGTGTGTGTGTGTGTGTGTGTGTGTGTGTGTGTGTGTGTGTGTGTGTGTGTGTGTGTCTGTGTGTGAACTGCAACCCCCTCCCAGAGGTGTTACTTCCTGATCCATTAACCTGCAGTCTCTGGTTGTGTGTGTGTGTGTGTGCGTGTGTGTGCGTGTGTGTGTGTGTGTGTGTGTGGTGTGTGTGTGTGTGTGTGTGTGTGTGTGTGTGTGTGTGTGTGTCTGTGTGTGAACTGCAACCCCCTCCCAGAGGTGTTACTTCCTGATCCATTAACCTGCAGTCTCTGGTTGTGTGTGTGTGTGTGTGCGTGTGTGTGCGTGTGTGTGTGTGTGTGTGTGTGTGTGTGTGTGTGTGTGTGTGTGTGTGTGTGTGTGTACCTAAAAATACTTTATAGAGAACCAAAAAAAAAACTTTCCAACAGAGAAAGGGCATTTTTAGGAAGTGTTATTTTGGCTGCATTTAAGGGGTAAGACTAGGTTTTAGGGGTTAGTGTTAGTATTAGGTTTAAGTCAAGATTAAAGTTTGGGATTAGGCATTCAGTTGTGATGGTTAAGGTTAGGGTAAGGGGCTAGAGAAAGAATCCATTATTTTAATAAGTGTCCTCACAAAAATAGAAGTAGACTAAAAGTACAAGAATGTGTGTTTTTGTGTTTGTGTGTGGGTTGGGGGGTGGGGGGTACATGTATTATGCCTGCACACACAAAGCATTTCGGATGGGACATCCTTTTAGGAAGCTGTGTGACAATGCAGCAAAACAATGCAAATACAAGTTAGACCATAGGGACTGGCGAAGGTAACACAGTCTGATGTTCTCTGTGGGGTTTCTGAGGAGCCAATGAGGAAACACCTTCAAAACAAAGGGCCTTGAAAAAGCCACAGTTCTTCTGTGACAAGATCTCAAATACAAAGAACAATATGTATGACATCATCAGAGAGTGACTTACTGACATACACATCAGTGGCTCCAAATTTACTGACTTCTCCAATTATTTGGGTGATGACAGAAGACTAGCACAAGATTATTACTATTCACAGAATTTCTTTTATAATTATAATCCTTAGTGGTAAAAGAAGTCAAAGACACGAACTCGATATTGGTTTAAGCCACTTTAAAGCCCCCTTTCTATCACATGTCAATTTCAAATATATATTTTCTCTCAGTTCTATTTATCATATGAAGCTATATAAGGAAATAAATGAGTAAACTTTTTGCTGAGCCAGGCTCTATGTGTATGAATGAGGAAAGAGAAATGAGTAAGTGAGTAGGAGTAGGAGAGCAAGAAAACAGAACTTGAAGTTTTCTTAGCAAGACATTTCTGGGAAGTTGTCTTTCTCCATCAACAGCATAAATGTGTGTGAAGGAGAGAGACTGACATGAAATTGTTCAATGTACTTTTCCCATGATTGTTGTCATGGCCATGATTAGAAATTAACAGCTACTGTTCATAGGATTAGTGTAGAGTACTTGATACTGTTGTATTGGTCGGCTTCACGGGCAAAACAGATATTAACTTTAAGAGCAATAAATGGATTTTCACATATTAAAGAGGCTAGCTATCAAAACCATTGGTGGTAAAATGAATTAACTTCATTGTTTAATAAGTGGTATGAAATTTAAATGGATGAGTTTTAGATTATTGTTGCAAGTGTACAGTATATGTAATCTTTTTTTGCAGAAGAGTGCAGGAACAGATTCTTGGTAATGGAGAAGTACATTTTAACTTCTTGTTTAATGTGATTTCTTTTTGACATTGCATCAACGTATCTGATTATAGTAACAGGAAGGACACACAATGCTGTTTTTCTGTGTGGGAAACCATTACACATTTAACACATGATGAGCATCTTTATTAGCTGCAGTTAATCAGCTGTCCTCTCAGACTTTTGTTTATTGGCACCAGACAATCATTCAGACCCTTCTACAGTCATCATTGGCAGATTGAGCTGAAGTGTGTGTGTGTGTGTGTGTGTGTGTGTGTGTGTGTGTGTGTGTGTGTGTGTGTGTGTGTGTGTGTGTGTGTGTGTGTGTGTGTGTGTGTGTGTGCACTCAAAGAGGGCCAGGGTCAGGAAGGCACCAGTCGTTTGGCTTCTAATGAAATATGTATACAGGAATTCGATGCTGGAAGGTCAGAGCATTTTCACAGTTGTTACCATCCAGTTCAAGCCTCCATTTAATGTACCAGTCTCGTGTAGACAAAGCCAAGAAAATGTGACAGTAAAGTATATGTCTCCATGAGGACTGATTCTGCTTTTATATTCTATTCATATCTATTTTTAACGGTAATGTGACGGTGCCACAGTAACTGACAAGACTGTGCGAGGTATTGTTATCCTTCAGGGAACTAGGCCTAACTTAATGGCATGGCTAAAATTGGATTTTTCAAAGAGCACAACTGGACATTTTGATCCTCCTCTTGATCCACCTTTTGCTGGAAACTAGACACACGCACCAACACACACGCACACGCACGCACGCACAGCTGAAGCACTCAGAGAAACACCTGAAATGGCAGATAAGCAAGTGCGTGATGGTTGAGATTTTTGTTTACACAACATCACCTTCTATCTCCAGGTGTTGTCACAGTTTGTTCGAGGTGGGAACAGGAAGCTGGACCCAAATGTAGGCACAGACCAGGCAGGCGGCAGCAGTGGAGTGGTTTTAACAGAAGAGATTGTGATACAGCCGAGCAGGCAGGTACAGGAACAGATAACTGGGACAAAACAGGTCACAGGATGGTGATAACAAAGTACACACATATATATATATATATATATATATATATATATATATACATGGTGTGAGTTGATTGGGCTCTGGGAAACAGGTGAGGTGGGTGCGGTAGTCAAGACTGGGGAGAATCAGGAATGAGAAACAGGTGAGCAGGTGGTTGCAGGAGGAAAGTCTGAGGACATCTGATGGGTGGAGGAAGAGCGGCATTATACAGCGGCAGAATGGCAAAAATAAACAGGCTTCAATCACTACCTGTCCTCCAACCGACACCTGCAATAACAGAATTTACTGAAAGAAATATAAGAAGTATGAACGAGCTGAGCCGAAACAATAAGTAAGGACTATTTTCTAATTTACTAATCACTTTTTATGTAACCATTTGATAATTGAGTTGTAAGGCATAGACAAGTGAATGTGTTGTTATGTGGCCTTTTCTCTCTTTCTCTTGGTGCAAAATTAACAAGCTACAAGTTTCAGAAATGTTCATGGGTGTTATTATGGCATGTCTCTAATATCTTATCATCATTGTCATCATTTCCTCATTTAGATTATATGCAGCAAATGCAGCTAGAGAAATCAAACCACCTAAACCTAACCAAGTAGTTTTTTTTCACCAAACTGTGACCGTTCAATAAGCTTAACCACATGACTTTTATTGTAACCATGACAACAATGACAATGTTGCTCTTTCAGGAGATGCGACAGACAGGGCACATGAGAGGTTAGGGACAAACAACCTGTATGGTGATTCAGGTTGGAGCCCATTCGATGCTTTAAAACCTGTGGATATGTGAGGTACGTATACTGTACTGGCATTGGTGGTATTACCTTATGTACACTTACATTTAACCTGGCAAGCTATAATGATTTCCTGTTCACTTTACTATGCATCGTAGTATGTCCCTAGCTTGCTAAAGAGCAGTCTTATCGATTCCACCAACAGGAAGCAAAGAGATAACAAAGATTCTTCAGAAAGGTTGTGAAGAATCATACTGGTAATATGTTTGGTGTCAAATATATATTTGGTTTTATTATAAAAAAATATTTTTTTTTCTTAGTTTAACTGTGTCATTATCAGATGTGCTCACAGACACAGAAAAATGAAAATAGAAATATTGCATAGTATTGGAAAGCAACATCTAAGAGGCTGTTACAACACCTAGATTTATGGTGGTTGTAAATGGAGATAAAGCACATTGATCCAACAGAACATCTTCGGACAATCTTATTATCTTCAAACTAATGTTGTCTGACTTGTGCAAATAAGCAATATAAACCTGTTAACTGAGGCTTTAAGTGGTATATTGTAGACATAACAATGGTTTTTAATGCATTCTTATGGTACAAGCACTTAGGTTATAAGAAATTAATGAAAACGAACAGCAGAGATGACAGAAACATTGATTTGAAATGCATTTTCAGCTAAGTAAACAATTCCATGTGGCTCTCTGGTATTTCCTAGTCTGCAATTTGAGAGCTGAAAATATTGGTTCTGGTGGTGTCATGAGAGCTATATGATATAAAAACTATTGCTATACAAAATGCAGAATGCTTTAAACTTCCACCTTTTTATTTCAGTGTTAGTGTATGTTAACTTATTTTATTTTCTTTAAATATTTCTTGTATTCTAACCCTGCTTACACTTGGTGATGACACCTATACAGACAGCAGTAGCTTTCTGGTGAAATGACAGTAGAGTTTCCTCTGCGTCAGCAAAGCCCACAGAGGAAGTAAAATAGGAGTTCAACGAAAATGTAGGTAGTCTAGGTTTGCTAACATATTTAACTTATTCGGTTAAAGTTGAGCTGCTTGAATGATTGTCACTCTGAAAGTAGAAACCAGGTTTAAAAGAAGTTGAATTTTCTTTTCAAATGACTCTCTTTAACTATATTACATTGGATATTGTTCTCAAGACATAGTTGTGGGATGGATAAGTAGGGGAAAGCAACTGAGTGAAAGATCAATAAATATAATACATGACCCATCCTGATATTAGGGGCCCTCTGTGAACTCTGCCTTGTGGTCCACAGACTCTTGACTCCTCTCTGGTTAACAACAATATAATAGCCATCCATTCAGCAGTAAGTCAGGCAATGACCAGAGTCCGCTGAACATCAATACAACCAGCTCTGAGTGCTGTAGAACTAATGGGCCTGAGAGAGAAAAGCTTTGCTCAACCTCGTGATAAATGTACTATTGCTACCCACTCACATTAACTGTTTGCAAGGTCAATGCAATTCCACTCAACTAAAAGAGAAGGAAGTGGCATTTCTTGTAACTTTAATGCAGTACAGGCATACCCCTCACCCGGCTTGACCCCAGCCTATTATAGCCATAATAATTTGCATCATATGGTTAAGATGGTGTTAAAACAAATATGACGAGCTGCAGTCACAATATAGAGCATTGGTAAGAAGAGAATCTCTAAACTTATTGGAAAGTGGAGTTATTGGAAGGGCAAGTCATACTGAATTTCCCTGAAGTGGTGTTTATAGCCAAATATAGGAAGAAAGATGCTGGTGTTTATGGTGCTCTATGTTTTATTTATAACTCAAGATGATAACATCATTCAAGGGGGATTTTAGGACTAAATGTACAGTCATAGTCTAGAGTGAATGGAATGAATACCAACTGTACCAAGCAAAACGGAAATGATACCTCTTTCTAATAAGGCATCCTTTATACAGGATTTTGTCATTTAATGATGTGTTATAGGTCAGTTCTAAGGCATTAATAAGAAAAACTTCTGGGTTGCCAGGTTGTGAAAATTCCATTTCATGGTTAGACCAGTTTTGATACAGTTTTTATGATATTTATTGATCTTTATAAGTTGAGATAACGGCATCAGAGTGATGACTGTGTGGCTTTTTATTATTTTTTTTTTTTTAATATTGAACACTTTGAAGCTACATATACAACATATCTATAAAGCATTAGTAAATAAGTTATTAGGCATTAATAAAGCCATTAATTACAACATATAAGCTTCATAGAGGGTGCCTTATTAGATAGGGGTCCCACATAGACTTATACTAGATGCAGAAAAACTCTACAGTTGACAGTTTAAGTGTTTAGTTTCCGAGTGGTTGCATTGGATGCAATTATATTAAACTGTATGGACGTATGTGGACATGGGGAAAATATTATGTGTGCTCACATGCAGCAGACCAGGCTGTAACTTTGGCTGGGAACCATGCAATTATCACGGAAGCCCTCAAAATGAGTCTACTACAGAAAAACTCTGGCTTCTGGGTTTTTTTCCATGTTCAGTGATAAGTGATTTCAATCCATAAAATTTATGCTTGTATGGTAATGTCGGCCAGTTTTACACTGGATAGGCTGTTGAAGAGCCACTGCAGTATTATTGAAGTCAGACTCATTGGCAGAACGTCAATAAAACCATCTGATTAATCGCTCAGCTGGAAACAAATGAAATGGAAAATTAAAAGCGCTGCACTTAACATTGAAAGAACTAAAGGTAAGAGTACTAAATATCCCAGCAGCAAAAGGAAATGACAGAACTTAAGACCTATTTCTGTTTGTGTGGCCTTCTAAAGTTGGCAGATCTAGACTAAACTGTGCCACGGATGAAATTATGCCTCAGAAACGTCTCGGAGGCCTTGTTCTGTTAAGTTGAATGCAAGAGACCGCCATGTCTAGAAATACTGCCGCCACAAAGCCACAGGGCAGGAGGGGACTCCGCCTCAGATTTATAGCCCAGACTCACGGGGTGTGTTTTTGCCTCAAAATGGCGAGGGTGAAATTAAAGGCAGGGTTTTTATGTAATTGCACATGGATGTGCCCACTGCCCACGGCTTTGACCCCAGCTCTTGCACTCTAATGAAGGGTTGAGAGCTTGAACAAGGCAAACCCTGGCAAAGTAATGGCTATACTGATGCCGGCCAAATAGATTTTGTAATGTGCTTATAGTACTAAAGCATAGGGCCCTTATCTTTATTCTATCCGGCCATTCTCACTTAACCATTAGTTCTCTGCTTTGAATGAAAGGCTATTATGTTACCAGTCAGATAAACTGCATCAAACTGCATCATAATAAATTATGAATGCCCTTAGGATACTTTATACTTGTAGGCATTTGTATGTGTCCTGCTTTTATGATTAATAATGGATACTTTTGATATGTCTATGCCTTGAGTCAAGAGTTGTTAGTTAAATGCTCTATATCTACATCCACAGGCAGCAAGCAGATCCTGTACAAACCTATTTAAATGAAAGGGCAATGTTTCTGATTCAAATCTCTTATCTTCAATCTCTATGGTTTCATTTTTTTTGTTTGTTTGTCAAACAATGTGAACTTGTAAGTACCTTTAATCAAGCACTGTACTGAAATTTTGATGTATTTATACTTTCATTTTATGCAAAAAGTACTTTTCATTCCACTACATTTGCTTGACAGCTGTAAATATCCATAACCTTTAGATGACAGATGAAAATGTATGATTAGTCAATAATATATTATGTAAAGATTGAAGAGAAAGAGATTTGACTCAGAAATATGACTTTTTTCTCTTATTCAAATAGCTCTGTACAGGATCTGCTTGCTGCCTGTAGATATAGATATAGAGCATTTAACGCACTTACAAATGTCTACATGTATAAAGTATTCTAAGGACATTCATAATTGATTACAATGCAGTTTATTTGACTGGTAACATGATAGCCTCTCATTCAAAGCAGAGAACTATGGGTTAAATGAGAATGGCCAGATAAAGAACAAATGGCCCTGTACTATAGTAATACAAGCACATTACAAAATCTATTTGTTTTATATTAAAATATCCAACACTATATAAAGTAGTACTAGTTATAGCAGCATGCTTACTACTTTACATGTCAATGTATTGGTAATAATAATTATATAAAGTAATATATAATAATAAACTACAGACAGGGGAAATTGCCGCATAATTGTTACTTTTACTTTTAATTCTTAAGTGCATCTCGCTGATAATACTTTGTACTAGAATATTAATGCAGGACTTTTACTTATAAGAAAGTAGAATACTTCATCCAACCACTAATAGTGTCACACAGAAACTGTATACTGTATAAGTTCCAGGACTGTAGTTGAGCAGTGGAAACTTTCCCTGAGGAATGGTTTTACCAGCTGTGAGGCCAGCTACTCTGAGGGAAGGAAGGTTATATTGTACAGTACTTTCAAATGAGGGGTTGCAGCTTGTAGGTTTATACTTAAATGATATGGCATTGTAATAGCAGGAGATCACACATATGGTGCATTGATGATTTAGGGGAGACGTGCAGCTCCTGATGCTGGAAAATGACACCTATAGAGAACTTTAATTACCGCCCTGCTGACAAAGATGACAGGAAAATTCAGCCTGGCTTAAACCAAAGAAGCATCATGCCTACAAAGTAACATCTTAGTGAGGGTGGTCCTGCAAAAGTGAAAACCCTCCACCCATGCTCCTCTTCAGTAGTCTATGAATACACATAGACATAGACTCAACTTTAACCACATATTATGGGTTTGTACTTGCTGATGGTTTCATATTTGGCCCAAAGTTTATGTAAATGCAGATGCGAGCCCCACATCACTGTAGTTTGCTGAAAAACCCAAGGTTTTTCCAACCATGTTCCCGGTCTGTTAATCCAGCTGCCTTTACGTAGACCCACTCTGTGATTGGTCCCAGATTTGCTGCGGGTCCAGAGTAACTATTTAGCTTTTTCCCTGAGATTTTCCCATTGCTGCTGGCACAGTGTGACCTGCAGGAAATGACTGAGAATTGTGACTATAACAATGCTAATGGACCAATGCCAGACCATAGCTGTTTATTCAACCACACAGAACATTCCTCTGGGTTAATAACCACAAACACTGGAAGAGATCTACTATTTAATGATTTGGTCTGTAATACAGTACAGTATGTGCTTCGTTTGGGGAAAATTGTAAGCAGCATGTGTGGCACTGTATAAAGTAAGGCAAAAAGATTCTTAGTGTTTGAGTCATTGTGGCACACATGCAGTGCGCAGTGCTCATGACTCAGTTATTCTTGGTGGAAGTTCTGGATTTTGTTTGGAATTTAAGTTTATTGTTTTAGTCACATTTTGTTCATTTTAGTTTTAGTGAGGGAAGTCTTAAAATCGCCACAGTTTAGATTGAACTTCGTCACATCTATTTTAAAGAGTCATCATCAGTCTTTCTGCCTCTTGGACGCCCTGAGTCCTTCTTCTTGCTGCCAGCCCTGCCCATCCTTCCTGGATATGAGGTCATGACAGAAGGACCAGAACAAAGGATGGGCTGCAGTCATCTTAACCTAAACTCTTACAGCATAATGTACACTCTCTTTTTTGTACCTGTGTCAAGTCGACACACAGCAGGGGAAATCTGCTACTACAGACTGCAGGCTTTTGTTAAAGTTAGCTATTTATGACGTGTAGTTACCGAGAAAAGGCTTTTGTTGCATTGTATTCAAATTACATTTGTTTGAACTTTGGACATAGCCTAATGTTACTGTGCACTAAGAGGTACAAGTCTATGGTCCTATTTTCATTTCAGCTGCTAGCTCATTTTTTTCTTATTCTCAGTTGTCACACACACACACACACACACACACACACACACACACAGACACACACACACACACACACACACACACACACTCTAGCCAGCTATCTAGCAAGCTAAGTTAATTTAGCCTTGCTAACTTGAATTAAATTAATGAAATGTTCAATAAAAGCTAGCTAGCTATCTTAAATTATTCTCATTCACAGACTCAAAAGCCTTTAAAGCAAAGGAACAAAAACTACATTAATGAACATATTTCTGACTCATATTTATGCAGATAAATGTCAAGACTTGAGATAAAATATATAGCCTACCAAATGTTTCCAATTTCCACAATATATATTTAAATGAATATAAATTAAACTTGTTTCGACTCTTGTTTACAAAAACAAATAAATAAATGAATGAAATAAAAAATTGATTAGAAAAACCTACCTGCATAATGCCTACAACTAAAACTCGTGCCAGGGGGACAAATATAGTTACATTGGATAATTGCAAGGTATCTTTAAAATAAGTTATGCGTCTCCACGCACCTCCTGGCTTTAATATGCTTCATGAATTCAACTGACCCTTAAGACAGCAGCCGCCTCAGCCTCTCTGCTCCCCCTGTCCGGGGGAAAGCAGCGAGGGAGGGGTGTGACTTCCAGCCAACTGTCGAAAAACTCCGGAGTTTAGAGATCAGCAAAAGATGAGGAGCTGCTCTCCTCCACTGAGCGAGCGGGAAGGAATTAAAGCTCTAAAGCAAATCTTGAAATACGGAGAATTGACGACTCAGCGATGAAATGCATGTGCCTCGGAGTGAGTTTAACTTCC
The DNA here is from genome assembly GCF_021018895.1 of Seriola aureovittata. NCBI lineage: Eukaryota > Metazoa > Chordata > Actinopteri > Carangiformes > Carangidae > Seriola > Seriola aureovittata. Next base: position 16,323,826 of record NC_079381.1, on the reverse strand, counting down.
AAGTAAATCTGAACTGCGAGCATCCTACGGTAAGTTGTGTTAATGTTGTCATTTGGGGAAACGGGACGGATCAAGTGGGCGCAAATAGGTGAAATCCACCATTTAACTACAGTATACAATTGATTCAATATCAAACTAACGTCATGTCTGAAAAGCCAATACTTATACTTCAGAAGTCTCTTGGTACTTTTTGAATTTTTTGGGGAACTGGTCCAAGATTGTGTGTAAACAAACAAACAGCATCGTAGTTTATTTTAAGTAGACCATATGTTTCCTGTAGTTTTATACAGTTTTCTGCACTGTTTGCTAGATTTAGTGACGTTTTGTTTTCATGTTTTCATAGAAAATAGGTAAACCAGATTTAGATTAAATCCATCAGACAAAACCATGAACTTCTGCATTACTGGAAAATGACAACACTGTGAACAATAACACCTTCTGTCAACACTCAGATCTTGAAGACGGTTGATCTGCTGACACTGGACTCCCTGCTCACTTCTGACATCCAGTGTCAGCAGCCGGCGCTTTGAAGATGATCAATTCTCAGATATACCGCCACTACAACTACACAGGAAAGCTGGACCACCGGCCTGATGTTGGCACAAGCCGTGGCTCCGTGGACCCCAAAACCATCGTGTTCCTGATCATATGCTGCTTCATCGTCCTGGAGAACCTCACCGTGCTGGTAGCCATATGGAGAAACCACAGGTTCCACAACCGCATGTACTACTTCATCGGCAACCTGGCGCTGTGTGACCTGCTGGCTGGAGTCGCTTACCTGGTCAACCTGCTATTGTCAGGAGAAAAGACCCTGCAGCTCTCACCTGCTCTCTGGTTTGTCAGAGAGGGCAGCATGTTTGTGGCACTCGGTGCATCCATTTTCAGTCTCTTGGCTATTGCTATAGAGAGACACCTGACTATGATCAAAATGAGGCCTTATGATGCCAACAAGAACTACAGAGTGTTTCTGCTCATAGGGACCTGCTGGCTGATTGCCATATCTCTTGGAGCTTTGCCTATTCTGGGCTGGAACTGCCTGGACAACCTCCCTGATTGCTCCATAGTCCTCCCTCTCTACTCCAAGAAATATGTCGCTTTCTGTATCACAGTTTTTATGGTTTTGCTCTTAGCCATGTCAGTCCTTTATGCCCGAATCTACATCCTGGTCAAGTCCAGCAGCCGAAAAGTGAGCAAGCACAGCAACTCTGAGCATGCCATGTCCCTGCTGCGCACTGTCATCATTGTAGTTGGGGTCTTCATCGCCTGCTGGACGCCCATCTTCATCGTGCTTCTTGTGGATGTGGCATGTGGCAAGCGTTGCCCCATCCTCTACAAGGCTGACTGGTTCATTGTGGTGGCTGTGCTCAACTCAGCCATGAATCCAGTGATTTACACTCTGGCCAGCCGAGAGATGAGACGGGCCTTCCTGGGTCTGGTGTGTGGCATTTGCTACAGGGGGAAGGCTTCTGTAAATGGCAGTGGGAACAAGCAGTCCCTGGAGCCCAGCCGCAGCAGGAGCAAGTCGTGGAGCAGCCAGAACAACCCCAACCAGAACCAGCAGGGCTCCAGGCAAACAGAGCTAGGGAAGGAGCAGGAGATGGACACTGCTCATGGCCAGGTCTCAGTGGTTGCAGGAGGAGCCGCCCAGGCCGTCTCTGAGAGTGACGCAAAAAAGTGAAAGAAGGGAGCCAGTAAGAAGGTGAGGGTGGTCCTAACATATGCTCGTGGGCCTGTGCAGTGGTCGCAGAGGACAGAAACGATGATGAGTTTCGACTGATCAAGAATAAAGGATTTCTTAAATGAAGTGTGGACTTCAGGCCTGGCTGCAGGACAGCTGTTTCTCCTTTGTGATTTATATTGATACAACAGCATCATCCACAATCAGAGAACTCACATCTGACATTAGATTGATGTACGAGGCCAATGTGTGATCAATGACTCTCTCGGTTTTGCCCCTTTGTCAAGCACAGGTCATATTACATCACTGTTACATTAGAACCATGTATCTCCAAAAGTGGTAATTTTACACCATACTAGCAGACAAATCCTTTATTGGTTGAAAAAACAAACAATAAAAAAAAAAAAACTGCTGAGCTAATTAAAGCTTGACATTTTGGAGATACATGTTTTTTTTTTGCAGGACAATAATGATTTGAGAATTAGTGGTGCTTTTAGCCTTGACAGAAAAAAATTACCTTTGTGGTTACAGATGTGACCAGACAAAGACAAATAAGACAAAGAAGAAGTGAGAAATCACCTGCAATTAATAAAAAAAGTGCAATTATAGTGCTGCAAAAACAATGTAACGAAGAATGATTGTAGACAATTATTAGTGTAATGATAAACAACTGGTTATTTATTAATCTATGCAGTTTATTCTGTAAATTTGTATTCACTCATACTACAGAATGCTGTACAGTTAACTGTAATGAAAACTGCCTTGTAAATAGTATATTTGAGGAAAAAAAAAACCACATGTTGATGAGAAAGACTTGCCACCTTTTTCATTATATCAGTAGCATTATGGTCAAAATGAAAGATCTGCATTTGTTACCACTCTACAGAGAATTAATGGAACTGATGCGGTTCATTCAAAAGCAGTAGTTTTTAGTGGAACCAGGGCTCCATCTGCTGGTTGATAATGGTAGTCATCTATGCTGATGGGATATTTTTTACAATATGCTGCATGTTCAGTACAGAATATCTTCAATCCTCATATTAGTAACAAATTTTGAATTGTTATTATAGTCTGTCTTTGTTTTTTTATCTTGATTATTCCAGAAGTGGAAACGTTTTGTATCATCTCTAAAAGCATGAAACTGGTAAACTGAAGAAACAAGTCTTGAGAGGCACGTGGATGCTGCATGTGAACTAGAACTAGATAGGCTAGAGGCAGCTGTTTATATATGATGCAACAAAAAAAAAATTAGCTTTTGCACAATAAAGTAAAAATAAAGAGTAAAGGAAGAAAGTACTGTATAAAGATGATTCACCTTGATCAGCTCATGTGGCCAGTAGAGGGCACAGTTCTGCCTTGTTTCATGTGTAGTGCCTTCCTTACACATTGGGGAAAATAACACATTTTTCACCTATTTATAGTGGCATCTTGACGTGCATATAGCTTTCATTTTGTATGTCCAGGGTTTGTGGTGCACACAGCAGTAAAATAACATCTGGAAAATTCAACAGCAACATCTCTTTCAACAAGCAGCACCTCTGCCACGTGGGAGGATTCAAATACTTCACTGTGAACAACTTTCACAGGAACTTTTTTGAACAAAAGAAATAGTCTTTATTAAAACTTTTGTTCGTGTGTTCTGTGGATTATCCTGAATAACAAGAGCACTGTTTATGGATGTATTTTTTAAAATCAATGCTTTCAGTGGCTAGAACAAAATTCTGTACATCTCTGTTCTACTGCAATGGAGGCAGAGATCTGGACAAATTAAAAGTAAAACTACACAAATTAAAACAAAACAGAAATAATTAGGGTTATTAAAACTTTTAAGATTTTAGAGGAAATTGTAGTGACTGTGTCTAAATGCGGCATCTGCCATAGAACGAAATGTGTCATTGATTATTACAGAACATACAGAGAGATTCTACACATTCACGGTTTTATTGCCAACAGTCATACAGAATAATGATAAACCCATACAACCAAAAGATTAAATCTGTAAACATCATTTGGACTTGTCTCTTTGTTTTTATTTCCATTTTTTTCTGTACCTGTTCCAAAATAGTGAGTTTCTGTGTGATTCCCTCTGACAAAGATTTATACTTAGAATCTGGAAATTATACATTTATAATATATAATAGAGAGGGAGAGGGAGGGAGATAAAGAGACAGAGATAGAGAGAGAAAACAGTAGTCTCAAGCAGCAACACGCAGCAGGGCGAAACACAACCTCTAGTGAACAGGCATGCCCCATTGAAGATCAGCTATTGCACTTTGAAGAGAGAGAGAAAGAGAAATAAAAACACCATTTGTACAAATAAAAGGCACATTTTCATCAACAGAAATCTGGAGAGAAGCCATGTTCTGATTTGTGTCCCAGCTTGTTTGGTTGTACAATTTCTTTATGCCACACAGCTAATCATCATGTTATAGGAGAGATTCAAGTATGGAGTTGTTCCTGCTGTATATACGCTTTGTTCAAAACATTGCACATTTTGCCAAGGTGATTCTACAAATTTGCTTTTTAGAAACAAACACTAATCTCATTCTTGACATTAGCGTAGTGCTTTTTTTTTTTTTTAATTTTGCGTATTATTCCATCTCCCAAGATATTAGATTTGATGAAATTATGTCACAAAGAATCGAACAAATTAAAAGTTGATGTCGGATAATTGTCAAAAAGAACCCAAAACAAACAACAAATAAAACTCCTCAGTGATTCTTTGTGTCCTTTCTTCTCACCTTTCCCTCAAAAATACCAACATATTTGGCTCTTTCTCTCATGCGCTCTCCTCAAAAGAATCCTGAGAAGCAAACTGGGTCATGGGACACAAGGAATCAAGGAAAGTCTTAATCGGCTTTAACCAAAATGGATCTGGTGGATTTTTTTTTTTTTATAACAATCCCAATACTGCTCTTTGCTAAATATGTGTTGTTGTGAGATGCATGTACTGTACACTCCCTCTTGCAGCAAAATACAGGCACATTATATTACATTGCATCTGTCTTGTCAAACTCATTGAACACATGCTGATTTTGGTTCAACTGAAGTGGTCCAGTGCATATCAAATACAATGCCCCATTCATTTGGTATCCATCAGAGTACTGACAATAGTAAGGATGAGAGCATTTAAAAAGTCTGTTGACAGAACTGATGTGTACTATTTCTATAAGCCTTTTCAAAATTTGATTCCCCACTCTACAAAAACAGTCTGTAACCTAAATACCACAAACTGTTCTGAGGAAAGATTGTGTACAGTGGACTGCAAAATGCAAATTAACTATTAACTGTCAAGCAATAATGGGTGAAAACTCTTAAGAGTTGGATTTTCCCATGTACTGTAGTACTTTAAGCAACACACAGTCAGATAGCATCCTTCACTACTAGTAAGTGATAAAATAAGGGAAGTGAAGTGAGTGTGACTGACTGGGGTAAACAAGTATTTCTGTGATCTAGTGGCAATAAAGCAATCTTGCCATAAGACATCGCCACATTGAGAGATAAAATCTCTTTGTTTAACATCAACAAGTGAAGGTGATCTAATATTGAACATTCTGTATTGGGTGCACAATGTGTGTACTCAACACTGGTCTAATCAAGCCTTGTAAGTATATAGTGTAAATTACATCTCAACACATTGGTAATTCGTCTTGGTACAACTGACATAGATGATCTAACTGATCTAACTTTCTGATTGTGCTATTCATTTGTGATCATTCAAAAAAAGAAAAAAAATAATAATGATAATATCTTTTAAAAGTTCACAAAAAGCCGAAAATGTTAATTAAGAATGTGAGAATATCCATTGCATGACTCAAGCCCCAAAACTAATCATTGACTACACATCTAAAAGAATCCAGAGAGAACCAATTCAGAAACAATCCCTGGTTGAAAAGCATAAATATTTTACAGTGTCAGCATACACAAGCACCTCTTTCAAATAAAGGGGTATCAAGGTCTACGAACAATGTCCACAAGAACAGTTGATTTTAAGTCATGCGACTGTGACACAAGAAAATACTTTATAAAAAAAGGTTATCTTTAAAGCCATTGACAGCACTATGAAGGATGTCTGTTTGCACCCCAACACTTTGTGACTACTGCAAAGCAAAACACATTCAGTTCTAATCCCCAATAAAAGCAGATTTCATATAGTGACTAATTGAGTGAGCTGTCACGCTATTGGTGAGATTAAAGGACATTTTTTCCTAAAGTAATTCATTATAAACAGCATTTGTCGTCCAAACTGTTTTTGTTTCCTACCTCTTAGCCAACAGTTCCTGTAGAAATGTGGTTGTGCTTGACAGACAAAACTAAAATTTCAGGTTTTTATTCTAAAATACTCTTGTTAACACCTCTTTGAGGTTTGATTTGCACTTCATCTAAACTACAAGAACATCTGTCTTTTTTTTTTAGTCTTTTAAAACACCAAATCAAGATAGTATGTCCAAATGCACCTATGTCTTCTCAAAAATATAGCATTTCAGTCATCACAACAAAATAATAACAGTTCTATAAATATTCTTTTTTTTTTTATCTTAAACAAATCTTGTGTCTTCCAGTGCCTCCAGAAAAGTAACTGTGGGCCAATTTTCCATAAAACACTGTCAGCGCACAGAGCCTTTAAGCATTTTCTCTTCGTGTTTCGTCTTCAAGTTTCAGGATGGTAGGAGAGACTGTTCAGAGCTTCCGATTTCCCATCAGGCATTACAAGCATCACTGTTTCCTTCCAACAGGCTGTAGGAGACACAGTTCACTCCCGGCTGACACAATCGGCAGATTGTTGTCACGGTGATGGCCAATAAGGTGGCTAATGCTGTCAAACACGTGATCTTTTGTCCGTACCTTTGAGAAGAAAAAGAAATGTTATAAATTTGTCTTTTTCTTGCACAATAAAAAAATCCTTCATTTTATTCATTCCTCTCTATCTACAGTATCTCGTTTCAAACACACTTAACATGTCCTTAAACCCTGTCTTACCGTGCCCTCGGGGTCCACCAGCAGTAGGTGTTTGGCAAGTCCATTGTGCATGCCCGTTAGTACGTAGGACCCTGGGTTGGTAGTGCTCTTGCGGACTAGGAAGTCCCCGTCTTCTTTCAGTAACTTTTCAGCATCACGGCGGCTCATTTTGCCATGGTACCATGTCTGGCCCTCCAGCTCCTCCTGTGCACGGAAGGCCAGTGAGCGCACAAGAAGAGGGCTTGAGCTGTCCACGGATGCTGCCTTGTGAAGATTGGACATCTGGGACTGGGCTTGGCTCTGGGACGGCGGATGGGACTGAGACTGAATAGCATCCTCGAAGGGCTCTGGTATAGGTGAGGGCAGTGCCAAAATAATTAAGAGAGGAAGGATCTCTCTAGCACAGTTTTTAACTTAACATCCTACAGCTGTCAAGATTTATAAAGTATGGTAATCCATAAATTCATTGTTGGTATGAAAACATAAACATGTCTCCCTTTTCTATCTTTGATTATGGGCATTTAGCAGTAGCATATCCAGGTGAACATATCGATTTGATGTAATCAAAACACCTTAATATCCTCAAAGTTACACAAAAACATGACATTACTGTACTCAAAGACTTACTACCAGTTGGAGAACAACGGATCTGTCATCTGTGTCATTTTTAAAATTGTATTCTCAAATTTTTACTCCATGCATTTGTATATAAATCTGTATGGAAATACACCTGTATATTTACATTATAAATCATATAATTTGTAAATTGATGCAATGATATGCCGATGACTAAGTAATAAAAAATAAAAAATTTTGTACATAGTATTTTTCTGTTACGCTGACGATACAATAATACCCACTGATGAAATCTGCTCTGATGCTTTTAAACAGTAAATATTACTCAGACAATGGACTCAAGGTCAGGGCTCTTTTTTCTGATGAGCTCTCACTCTGACTATTATAGGTCAATTACTGTATATAACCTCTAATTGAATAACTTTCAGAACAAATTAACAAAATGTTTCTGAATTGATTTATGCAAGTATCTGTATCAAATTAGATTTAATCGTGTTTTTCTTTTGTGGCACAAGTGCTGGTGTTTGTTAGTACAGGAACAAAGTTAACAGTTAAAGAACCACAGCAGGTGGACAATAACACCTTAAATAACAACTTAAATTTCATATAATAACAGCTCACTTGTGAACAGTATAGCTGACTGCTCACATGTAATCTGTGTCATGGATTGTTCATACGTAGTACACACATCTTTATGTAACTAATCTTTCACGTATAATAATAGCAAAGTTAAGGTGGAAGTTGAAAGAAGGAAAGAATAAAGCTGTACACTGACATTAACAACGTCCTTCTATTGTCTTCATACTGACATGATGTCATTATAATGCCAAACCAAAGTCAATGGGAAACAAAAGCTAGGAAACAGCTATAATTAAGAACTGTGATTAGAAAGTCGTCTTACAATGTTATTCTGACATCAGGGCACAGATACTGTTCAGTTACTTTGTAATGCTTCAGCAGGTGAGTTTTAAATTCGCTTTGCCTCAAATTCATTCATTCAACTATGTGAAAACTGAAATTAGTTTATATCAGTGATTACAAATCTAAATCCACTATTCAAAGCATCTGAAAAATAGAAAGAAACTTTAATACATGCCAACAGAAACTCACTCATGTCAAACAGGTCCTTCTGCGGACTCTCTTTGGCTGCAGCTGCCATGCCTTTCGTCACATTCTCTGCTTCTGCCTGAAGTGCTGCGAGCACCTGGGCATCAATCTGCTGGGTGTTCACATACGTGGGCATCTCTGCTGTTTTTGGCGCCTGACCTTTACTCTCAGGCAGACTGCTTATATCAAATGAACCTAGACATTTGGAGAAACAATCACAGTCTCAGTGATGAACTGATGCAATTCCTCAAAGTTAAACATGACCTATATACTTAAGTAGTGGGAAGGATGGATTTTCTTACCCTGTTGTATGAATATGGGCTTTCTTTCATCTCCCCAGTTTTCTCCACAGTGCCGCCCTTGGTAATATGTCTGATCTACTGAACCTGGGCCCATCTGATAACAAACAGACACACAGTGGATATTAAAGATATTTCTGAATTAAGAAATAGATATCATGAGTGGACATAAAAAAGGCCATAATTTTAATCATGTAATGTGCAAAAATTTTGATTAAATCTCCTGTCACTCCTAACTGGTTTTGTTTCATTAAAATGAACTCTGGTGCATTTGTCTATTTACTGCAGTTCATTTGGGCTGGTGTGAAAGCTGTCGATCAAACTCTGTTGTGGACTAAACAACCAGACTGAGGCCTGAAACGAAGGATCTCTGTAAGTGGACTGTTGTGTGGTTCGTTTGTGCAGTCAATTTTCAGTCTAATCATACCAATAATGCTCATAATCAGTTAATTCTTTGGTGACCAGAGAACATAAATATACATAAAATAAGCAGTTAAGTGTTGCATGACTTGTCAAGCACCAGAATTTAATTGGCCCTAGGGGATACATGTAGCTCTGACAGTCAGTCAGTCTGTGTAATTTTGAGTTCACACCTCTTGGTTCGTAGCAGAAAAATAAAGCCAGTGTAAACACAAACTGCACAGAACTGAAATGCAACAGTGTAAACATTTTTCTCTTGATCTGGACCAAGCCACAAACGCTGCAGGTGCCAAAGCACCTCAAGTCCATGTGTAAACAAAAGTAACTCTGTTCAGTTGTACCTGGCACCCATCAGGTCCTGCATTCTGATTGGTCAGCCGAGTGTCGATGAAGCCTCCAGGGGGTGGCATTTTGCCAGGGATGTTGTTATAGTAAGGATGTTCCGCTGACTCCTCCTCTTCCTCTGTCCATGGTAACTCCTCCATGTTTAATACCCTGGAGCAAAAACATGGTTTGATTATGAAACTCAAAACAAGTCAATGTGTTATCTTTTGTGTGTTTTATGAATGTGTCCTGAACACCTCACCTGTCATGTGTGGAGGACAGCTTGCTTGATGGACATTGCAGGTACTGCTGGAAGCGAAGGTCAAAGGCCTGGCCGATGGTACTGATGACGTCCTGGGCCAGACCATCAGAGCATTCCAGGATGTGACATGCTGACAAGAAAGAGAGTCAGAAGAACGCATTTTAATGAGCAACATGTCTTATGTGAGACATGAGACACTCTACAGTGTTAAAAGAATGAACACCTACCTCTTCTGTTAACAGGGTCCTTTGCTACATAGGCAACATAATCTGTCGTGTCCTGAAAAAGACAAGACAAAAAGACACATTTTTTACAGCTAGTCCAATAGACATGGTGTGCGGTTATATTTTTAAGGCAACATTAACAACAGTATATTCACTCAACTGTAAATGGAGCAGGCCACTGTTTATTGAGTTTCATTTAGCATCAATTGCATATTAAGTCTCAAAGTGCAACACAAAGCATACATGTGTGTATTAGTTAATTTCACTGTAACATAAGCTGTTGTAACTTTGCTAGCACTCACTAGCTGACGGGAACAGGACTATTTTATGAATCTGTCTTATGTTTAAAAGAAACAAAATACTTACAAATAAAATACTAGATACTAGGTTTCTAATTAATACAAAAAAAAAAAAAAAAAACACATAGGGCCGCATCATCACCTTGCCCGTAGAACTATGTTGGCTTCCCACTGAACATTGCTGAACAAACAGTTGAACTTAATTGTTGACCCCTGGTCTGTGATGCCTAGCAATTCCTCTGCATTTTAAATACATGTACTGACTGGTGTTCTAAAAAAATCCCAATTAATACAGATAAGATATCAATATGACTAATGATACGTAATAGTATCTGCCATGGGCAAAAATGTTATTTCAGTTGTATCAGTAAATCAGTGAATTTGATGCAGGCCACTGAGTTACTTACAGGGTCTCCACCTGATGCAAAGGAGATGGACTGCATGTGATGGTTGGCTATGATCTGTCAGGAGTAAAATCATACAGTACATATGAATTAACCAACATTTCTGTGATTCTACACACACACACACAATGATAAGTTGATTAGCTAATTAGTTTATCAAAAGAAAGTTTTAGCTTGTCAAATGTCCCACATTTAGATAAACATTTAGACCCCACATTTCAATAAACTGAAATGATACCAAAAGTACTACTCTGTCTCGTGTGAGTTACTCTGTGCAGGATTTGGATTGTTTTGTTACTTTGGCACCATCTGCTGTTCGTATCAGGAATGAAAGAGGGCAATGCACGACATTACCACTGAGTAACCATCCACTATTTTATCATACAAATAACTGTCTAAAAACAGTAATGTGCAATGCAATGCCAACCTCCTCTAATTCTAGTAACAGCAGTAGAGGTCATGTGCTCTTGCTTGTCTTCCTCTTTTAACTGCTCCTTTATTACATAAACCTCCTTAAACAGACATTCTTCATTCCAGAAAAAAAATCACCTTTTCAACAGCTAAAAATAACATTTTCTCTATAGTGACAACCTAAATTTGGAAACAAAAGTCTTCTTGTCACTTCAGTGAATTTTTTTTAGGTATGTCCCCTTTTCCTGACCCAGTAGTGCTTGTGCACAGCAGTAGTTAACATACACAGTAAATGTGGTTGCTGAGAAGTTTGTGATAGACTCTCGAACACAATGCTGCCATTTTCTTAAATGTACTATCACAGTAGTATCATTAATATTCATCACATGCATGTGTTCTCAATGGTCGTCAGCTGACCTGTTTGCAGTCAGGGGTCATCAGGTTGAGGCTACTGGTGGAGATATTTAGGTTGATGGACATGCCAGCGAACTGCAGGTTGCTCTTTCCCAGGATACTAGACAGCGCTTTGGACGGTGGCTGAGAGGATCAGAGGACGACAGAGACAGACATGAATAAAACAAATTAGACATTTTTGGAAATTATTCACCGTCTCGCTGAGAGCTAGATGAAAAGATCAATAACAATTTCACGTCTCTAAATCTAAATGAATGATATGATGGTATGATATGAAGCTCCTGCCAGAAGCCAGTTAACTTAGCAAAGTGTTAAAACGCCTAAGGTGTGGTGGGCTGGCAGGTGTAATTTATTACCTTTGGACAGAGCCGGGCTAACTGTTTCCCCTTGTTTCCAGTCTTTATGCTAAGCTAAGCTAACCAACTACTGGCTGTAGTCTCCTGTGTATGGAAGTGGTATGGATCTTCTCATCTGACTCTCAAAGAATAAGCCTGCTTCCCAAAGTGTCAAACTACGCCTTTAAGAAGTATTATTCATTTAATCATTTCACCACTAATGAATGAATACTAAGGAAAAATTATTGTTCCATTTGTATTGATTACAGACTGAGCCAAGCAGATTTCATCTAATAATGTATAATGAGATTGTTAAGTTACTTAAAATAATGTTGTGAATAATGATTTAAATAACGAGAAGAGGCCAAATAAAATTAGTCAAACCCATTCAGAAATCTCAGCATCAAGCTGATGTCACCAGTGTGTGTTTTGCCAAAATAACATTATCATATATCTCATATCTATTCTGAGAGAGAAACTAGTCAGCACTGATTTTGCATTATATACTCTTCCCTGACATTTGAACAAGCTCTAGAGAGCAGAGTAATGCTTCATTTCACACCCCACATTAAGACACAGTCTCCTCACACGCTGTGGACACACACCATGTACATGCACATGCACACAGAAGACAGACGCTCACGCAAACATGCACACATGCATGCACACACACACACACACACACAAGCTCAGCCTCCTGATCACAGATATTGTGCACTACATGAGTCACTAAGCACTGTGCGCGGTGTGCAATGCATCGTGGGCTGGAACTACACCCACGCACATACAGTCCCATACCTCTTCATCTCTCTCCTTCCTCCTCACTCTCTCTCTTCTCTAAGTACAATCTCTCTCATCATTTCTTCCTCTCTCTATTTGTCTCTGTTTTCCCTCTTTTAACATGAAGGATGGATAGAGAAAAAAAAAAACTTACTGAGGCAATGCTATATATAGAACGCGGAAGGATAAATGAATATCTAATGCCGTTTCCTCTTTTTCTATCTACTGTACATTTCACCAACATTTATTTTCTCAGCTCTCTCAGTGTGGCAAGCACTTGCATTCCTCTATCCCTCCCTCCCTCCTTCCTTCTCTGTCCATCCATGTACCTTTCTCTTCCGCAGAGCTCCTTTGGTCCCTGGAACAGCCTCACACACCAGGCTGATGGCTTCCCTAGAGGGAGGAAGAGAGGACGGTGAAGCCAAGATGGTGACCACAGACAGCAACAGATTCACAGTTATTTTGCCATTAAATTAGAGATTAAGATTATTGAGACCCACAATTCAGTTGTGAGGACTCATGGCTTTACTTGTTATTTCCTTCCTTTATAATCAATAGTATCTATCTATCTGAAATAAATATAGTATTACAAATATAGGATGAAATACGGCTTGTAATTAAAATAGGGGAAAGACAAAAAAACAAACAAAAAATATTTACAGTAAGCCTGAACTCTACCTGTTGTTACAATACACCTCGGCCAAAAGGCCTGAGGCAAGATTCAGAATATGCAGTGTAGAGTGTTTTATATGTAAAAAGTCAAATTTGCCTCTGAGATAAAGTGAATGTTGATTTCATGACAGAAACAGAAATGTTAATTTCTGTATCCTTTCTAGGTGGAAAGATCTTTCACAGCAGAAGTTCTTTTAGAAAAGGAGAAATCTAATAATAGCAACGGCATGAGATATAGATTTCTCTGTCTCTGTTTGTCTCCATCTCTTTTTCACTATCTCTCTCTTTATTAGAGAGAAGCAGAAACACACATACACACAGTGAGAGAGAAAGAGAGCGAGAGAGAAGGCTTACCACTGTGTGGCCTTGCTAGCTAACGTTAACACTGGACTGATTTCAGGAAGTCAAGCAGAAAAGTAGACATGACACAAACCGATTCACTATTGGCCTTTGCCTCACTGCACATTGGTCAATGATTTTAAAGATACACATGGAGCCACAGAAAATTCCATGCAGACAAATTGTGATAACAGGCAGCCTGAATATACTCAGATATAGTACATATTACATCAAAATCCCATCACATTTTAAGAAGGGGTTATCTAAGAACTGGGTGGCAGATGTAACCTTATTAAAACAGAGAACCCATTTCCTGCTGAGGCATGACAGAAACTAAATGTTAAATACACAAAAACCATGTATTAATTAGTGGAGGGTGTCGTGATATAATGTACGCAGGCACCGTCAGCAATTCAACAGCATTTTTTAAAATTTTTATAGTAAAACATTTGGTCACTTTAGAGATTTTCATACAGATTTGAAGTGAAAATACAATATGAAGTGCAATTCAAAGCAATACAACAAAATACTAAAAAAAAAAAAAAAAATCCAGTAATTTCTGCTGACACTCATTGCTCTTCTTTTCCAGAATTTGCTTCAACTTTTTTTTCTCAGAACAAGCTATTGGGTGATTGTCAGTCTCTGAGTTGCCATCATCATGTGTCTGCTGCAGTAGACAAGTTTTAACTTGAAAAGAAAGATGAGATACAAGAGATACAAATTTGGACTTATTTTCTGCTATCTCTATGTATATGCATATTACAGTATTTATAATGATGGCATTCTTTCTGACAGACATTAGCATGATCTGCGCTATTTAGCAAGTTGGTTAGCCGTCTAGCGTGGTAGCTAATTGTATAAATCAGCTATTCCCCAAGTTAATTCACGAAATGGCAAATTTCTTGAAATATCTTATCATGTAAAATGATACCTTCGTGGATTCAGTTTAAATTAGTACAATTTTATTTAAAGTTCAATAGTTAAGTTCAATAATTGAATTCTTTAAAATCTTTAGATCTACACTTGCAAGATCAAGACTCATGAGTTATCCTTTTTTTTCTACTTTTGAAATGTTTGTTTTATTAAGCATGATACATTTACATTAAGCTTTTAAACATGATACATTCAATTTCAATATAATTTGAAATGGTATACTCTACATTTGTTAACCTATGTGTTCCCAAACATGTAAGTGTTATATAAACTGTTTTGTCTCAGTAGAGAATAACAGGATTTAATTTAAGGTGTCTTATTCCTTAAGCAGCAAATAGGTTTGTTTTCCTTGAAGTTCATGTGATGCCACAGATTTAGAACCTGCCAAACAAACGTCCAACATCAACATCACAAATCATGTAAGAACAGTAAAGAATCATATAATCATGAGGTTGAGTTTTAATTATGAATAAAACACTTCAAATATTATAATATCATATACTGTTATATATTCAAATATTACTAGTCTTAGAGGTGTGTTCTGTTTGTGGGTTTGTCTTAAAGGAAATCTACAGGTGGGTGACAACTGGCGAATGAGTGGAGAAATAGGATGACAATGCCCCCAGCCAGTGTGCACAAGGGGTCACTGAATGGTTTGATGAGTATGAAAATAATGTGAATTATATGATATGGCAAGATCACAACACAATTGATAACTTATGGGAGATTGTTGACTGACATGGTGTTCATCCCTCCAGTACAGTTCAGAGACTCATTCATAGAATCAATGCCAAAGCACAATGAAGCTGTTCTCGTTGCATGTGTTGGTGAAACAACTCAACAACTAAAACACTTCATGTTGGTTTGTCACCTGTCCGTAGTAAATACTGAAAAGTTGGAAAACTAGATTAAGTGTTAACATACCTTGTTATTTGTGACCTTGTGGTGAAATCCAGGGATCTCATCGACCGAAGGACTTCTATACAGCCCAGATACTGGAAAGTAAGAATGAAAAGCCTGTGTGAAATAGATATTCAATAAAATGTGAAAAGTAACATGAATGTTTTCATGACTAGCACATCATAATGTACAGAAAGATATGCCTGATTTGTTTTGAGTTTCCAACTGAAACTCACTAAATAAAAATAACTGCAGTCCTTCAACATGTACCAAATCACCACAATAGATGAAGACCACGAATGGCTTGACTCATTGATTAACATCAGCATGACACAGTTGTTTAAAGTTGAAAACATGAATGATTGGGGGGGGGGGGGGGGGGGGGGGGGGGTCACTGAGTTTAATATTGAGTCTGCACACTGAGTACAATTATTTCACACTGATATTATAAATTAATATGTAAGGAATGTGGAAGATTTAATTGGTGATTGTTGGTTATCATCCTTTCATTCCCAGCTGCATTGTATAAATAAGAGTTGAGAGGAGACTTGAACCTGTATTACATCAGCAAATGTGGTTTCATAAACTTGCTGGTATCGTTTCCACTTCTAGTTAAAAATAGAAACATCCAGCAGTTCACAAAGGCAAAGTCTGGCACAAAGTTGATATGAAGTTGAAAAGAAAAGAAAAAAATTAGTCAATGCTCTTTCACCGTAAATTATGTGAAAACTGCATTAGTGTGTTACTATGCCACATGAGGTGACTGCAGTCCTCCTATCCCATAAAACCATCTTCAATACCAGCCACCTACTCACATTACAACACCTCACCTAATTAATACTGCACAGACTGGGAACATTTTGTGCTGATGAGTTCCTATCATTATCAGAATCACATTCATAATCTTGTTGTAAACAAAACAGACATGCTATCGTTTCCATTTCCAATCCTCTTCAGAAAAAATATAAAGTTATCAAACTCATAACTTCTCTCCAGCGAGCGTTTTGCAAGGACCAGCAAACAAATAACGTTTTGTCAACATGACGTTTGCAATTTTTTAACGTTCTCTATTTTTAAACCAGTAAGTTTAAAGTGCACAATTCAGCAGGGCCAAAAATATATCAAACGGTTATAAAATTGGTAGAGACCTATTCTGAGCACAACATGGAGACTTTTCTTCTCTGATGCTGTACAACAAACGAGCACATGATTCACACAGCAAAACTGAACTTTTGATTAATTATGAATATCAATGAGAGGCCAGCACTGAAGAGCCTTTAAATGATCCTGGTAAACAACAAAACAAACGAAACAAAGACACACATATATACAGACACACTATATATAAACAGTACTGGCTTCGTAACAGGCAAACACATTCTAAAACATCAAGTCGTATATCATTCTGGCTACACTTTTTACATCTTTTGCCCATAAATCTAAACATTTAGTTTATTGCCAAAATAAAAAAAATGGCTTTCATATCATTAAGTTGCACGCCACTTAAACATAAAACAAAACTAGTTACTATTTCATGTCTGTACAGTCTAGACAGGACATGTAATGATACGATCAAGATGGTAAAACACTTTATTAATAAAAATGCTAAATTAAATAGTTTGATGAAATGAGAATTTATAAATGTTGGATCATACAGAAGATCTGCACCTAATGAACCTGCTGAACTTGGAAGAGAGGTGAAACGTCTTCGAGTATCTACAATCAAGTTCAGTTGCCCTTGTTTCAGCGTTTTTTGGTTTTGGCATCATTCTCAGCTGCAGATGGCAACTGTTTAAAGCAAAAAAATAAAAAATAAAAATCAGACAAAGTTACCACTGACCTAAATAAAAAAAAACTTCTTCCTATCAAATATGCTGGGATCAAAAACAAGGTAATTACGTTACAAAATCACATTAGGAGAATTGTTACTACAGAGGTACTTCAAAATCTTAAACACATATCATAAACACAAAGCTACCATGGGCTAAAAGTGTGAGTGTAAACAGTGTCGCTGTCAATCAATGTCCCGTTAGAGTAATGGCGCATGATGTGCGAGGAGTGACCACATGACGCTAATTAAAAGTGCTGTGAGCAGAACACCACGTTGATCTCAATACACACAGGACTCAAACCACAGGAAAAGCAGGGGGTGGGGGAGCACAGACTGGACCCATTTCCCCTCTCACAGTGTGGATGCTTTCAGCGGCATTGACTGGACAAATAAGCGCTCTCGGCCTTAATGCGGTTAATGGAATGTCACACTGGTCACAGATACTGTAGGCTTTGTTCGGGCAAGTTGTAGAAGGTGTCATATGATGGCAATCATACTGTGTAACTTGATTTGGAATATAACACATTACACCTGGCATCGCTGTTTAGCATGCTCACTCAGCCCCCGAAGCTAAATTTTGCTTTTTGTTTAATGTGCTGCATGAATAAAAGGAAGACAAAAAAGATTATACCTTCAGGCAAATGTTCAATTTACTGCTACGCTGTGGCTTCAGTGAATATGGTTTGCTCCGTTTTCTTCATTCACTTCACACATTGAAGAGCCAGGGCTCAGCATCATCACTCCTCATGCTAGTGACTCATTGCCGGCATGATGACATTCACAGCTCTCGTAGTTGTGCGTACTTGTGATCCTTTAAATGATGTTTGATGGCTGAACAGCGTTAACGTTAAGTTACGGATGTGATGAGACAAATATGCACCGTGTGTCTTCTTTCCTCTTCCATCATTTCTCTGTATCGCTGAGCGAAAACAGCCATAGAGCTCATACAGATGCACAATGTACAGAAATAACACATCACCATGGTTACAAAAGCATAACGCTGTGGCTCCACATACACAGAAATACTGTATACACGAAAATGTTTACAGCATGCTCTAAATGACACTGATAATTGCTGTTATGTATTTTGCCATCACCTGTTTTCCTTTACTTTTCTCCAATGCTGACCTTCTGTATTTTCTGAATTATTCAATGTCTGTTTTCTAGTCGCTCCCCCTTTGCTCAGCCTTCTGCTGTAGCCAACCTACATACACCCACTCAAGGGCATGTTGTGATGTGCAAGAAAACTACATTATCTCTTCTTTATACTAAACTTGCAGGAAGCTAAGCTTGAGTCACTGAAACAAAAGAGAGAATGGGTAAAGAATAGAAAAGAGGGAGAGGAGAAAAAACAAAAATTAGAAAGGGGGAGGATTAGAGACAACTAACCTTCACAATGTATGTCACTCCTGGACCAGAGATCTTCTCACTCGAATGTAGCCATCCTCTGGAGGGTTTGCTCACCAGTCCACCACCTCCACCTCCATTCCAGTCCTCTCCACTGGGCTGGAGTTCATCCAGCCTGCTCTTCTTGCTCATGCTCACAGCTGGCTCCAGCTGTGAGCAGGGGGTTGAATGGGAGGCCGAGCTGCACAGAGAGCCGCCCACACCAGAGGCTGCTGCCGCCGCTGCTGCTGTTGCTGTCGCCGCGCTGGGGCTCGGGCCACTAGAGCTGCCTGAGCCCGATCCCCCACCCCCCTGCAGCTTAGACACAGCCAGGTCCTTGACAGCTGAGGGCAGACCCTTGATGCCCAGCAAGCTGCCTGAGTTGCTGAATTTCAGGCTGGACACCTTGTTGATAAGGGTACAGAGGGTGGTGCCTCCATCTTCCAGGTGGTCAGAGCCGTGGCTGGTGGGGGTGCTGGAAGCAGTGGTGGTCGAGGAGGGCTGGACCTCAGTCGGGGGTGTGTAAGATGTCTCGGCTGCAGACTGGGGGGTGGCCGAGACCTTGGGGTTCATGGACAGGCCGTGGAGAAGCTCATCGACAGACGTTACTGACTCATTCCTGAAGCGGTTGTATTTGGTACGGTGAAGCATACCCTTCTCTCTCTTGCTCTCTCCCCTCTCTCCACCAACCGACACGCACAGCCTGCCTCTTTCACAAGTGTGCTGGCAGACGTGGCTGAGCCGTGCTGATTACCCTCTCCTGTAACATAGCAGCAGCAGTACAGGCAGCAAACGCCTTTTAGCAATCACAGGCCACCTGACTGTAATTTTCTCTACTGAGGTTACAGTGGTGGTTGTGTTGGGCTGCTGCTGCTGCTGTCGCCAAAGTCCAATCTGCTCTCAGTAAAATCCAGTGCTGCAATCCAGTCCGTAAGAGAGAAACATAAAGACACAATCCATGAAAACACAACACTGAAGCAGAGATGAAGGGATGGAGAGAAAAAAGGTCTCCAAAAGGCTGCCAGTGTTGTGGTGCAGCTTGTTTGGTTTCCAGTGGTGATGCTGCCACTGCTGCTGATTTCTAGCCTCAAAATTCCAAAAAGTAAGAGACCAGAGAAAGGTCTATGTTGTCGATGATCACGGATACAGCGAGGGAAGAGCAAATACTCTCTACTGACTGCTGCCTGCCTGCCTGCCTGCCGGCTCAGAGCTGAAGCATGACTCACTGATCTGAGAAAACCTTCTCAACAAAAGGCTTGCTGAACACTGCAAATCACTTCCTGTTGGAGGGAGAAAAAAAAAAAACCTCCCACTTACAGCACACTGGAACCAATCAATTTTTAAATTCCCTAGTCTGATATTAATTTGCTATAATTCTTTCCCTCTTATTTGTTTTTCTGAGAAAAGGAAATGAAGAATGAGAGGTAGCTTGATTATTTAACTTAGTAAAATAATTACTCATAATAGTTTGCATGAATTCATCTTTTAAACAATTAATGTCGGGATGGATGAACTGTTAGAAGTTGTGATGGAAGGATGACAGACACAATTAATTAATCGCAGAATTGATAATAAATTAAGTGAAATAAGTATCATCAGCATCCACTTAGATGACAGCTACAATCACAGTGCCAGCCAAATCTTCTCTAACAAAAAAATGCAGACTTCTCTGATTCAAGAATAAAATCACTATTTAAATGTATCATAAAAATGTAATTTTCCAAATCATATCAAATCATTGAAAG
Organism: Seriola aureovittata; assembly: GCF_021018895.1. Taxonomy (NCBI): domain Eukaryota; kingdom Metazoa; phylum Chordata; class Actinopteri; order Carangiformes; family Carangidae; genus Seriola; species Seriola aureovittata. The sequence goes on along the minus strand of NC_079381.1, from coordinate 16,303,528 downwards.
AAACAAAACTGTACAATTTTAGCATAACTGGGAATTAGTAACATCATTAATATACTGTCCATGTTAATCTATAATAGCTGCAGAATATAGGTAGACATCACTCCTGGTTCTCAGGTTTGTACTTTCAAAAATCAGTGACTAGACTGTACACTTATTCCTGCCTAAAATATTTATAAATCAGCCATTAATGCAAAAAGGAATAAAGCCATCTTTGCTTTTTACGTAAAACAGTTTTGATTGTGACTGTCTGATGTGTAACACTAATTCTCTATCAGCATTCTGCAACAAAGGAACAAAAAATTCAGTTCCACTACTAGGAAGCTAGATACAGATTCACAGCTTGTCTAAAATACCCAATAACTGGTCCTGGTCGACCTACATGAATGATACAACTGGAAAAGACACAGAATGAACGACATGTTTCTCAGGCAGATGAGTGAATGAAACAGCCGAAAGGATAAAAGAAAAAGCCCAGCAGCACCAATGAAGCATCTTTGTCTCCCCGGTAGCGGAAAGAACACAGCCAGACACCATTCATGTAAAATGTCCTCAGGAGCATATAGCAAAGCTGAAAGACTGACACTCATTCATAAGCAGCTTCCGCTCTCACTCTGCTGCAGATTTCGCACTGCAGTCCCTCCCAACATCTCTCTTTCCTGCCTGGCAAATACAGAAAAAAAAAAAAAAAAAAAAAAAAAAAAAAAAGACAGCGCGTCTGCCTTCTCTCCTCAGAAACAAAGGCAAACACAAAGGCAAGGAAGAAAAGGCAGGCCCTCGCAAATCAAAAGAGGACGCAAAAAGACAAAGGAGAAAAAGAGCAGAGGACAAAAAAAGCAAGCAATATTTAGTCTTTTATGTGAATGAAATAGCAGGCCGGCATACCAATGTTTCTGTGAATGGAAGCAAAGGCCTTTCTGCCTCTGCAAGGCAATCCCTAGGGATGGCATGGTCTTATCCAATGAGGAGCCAGCTGGATGACTCATTCAGGGGAGGCTTGCAGAATAGTGGAAGAGACCATTTCAAATCCAGGTGTACATTTTGTTTTCTCTTAACCGCCATGTAAAAATGCTACGCACATCATCAGATACGAGATGTTTGCATTATTTAAAAAGACCGTGTTCAGCTAACAGGATAAGAAACAAAAAGATATATCCTGCACAGAAAACTGAAGTAAAAATGCCACCCCCATGATTTTGATTGTCACCATTGTCAGCTTTTTTTTTTCCACATTCATGTGAACAGTTACCACCTACACATTTAATTAGCAATTTACTGTTTATGTGCATGAGGGCAGATAGTACCAATGCAAAAGAACAACAAGTGTATTTTGCTCTGACAAATATGGTTACCCACATAATTGGAACATTTGTGTTTAGAAAATGCATAATTAGCATTATGGTTTTGATTTTCCCACTAGTGTTGCAGTATTTCATGATTTTGGATGATTTTCTTACAAGCTTCATTCATATAAAAGTTGTGATTGTTGCCTTTTGCAAATCTATAACCGCCTGAGACACATCTGAGAGACAGTGATCATTAAAGCACATCTTTCTTGCCACCAGCAAAGATATTTATCAGCAAATGTACTGGTTAATTTATTAGCAGGTGCTTCTGGGCAAGCATCAGTATTCTATATTACCTTTCTATTAGACCAAATAAAAATCACTTCAATAAGGTGAGACTAGTCTTTGTGAAATGCATATTTGCTGCTGTTTGATATTGCAGGAGTACTAAAATTGCCATGACCGTCTTCCAGGGCCTTGTCAAGCAGTTATTCTCTGTATTAACTTTAATAAACACCACTGATGCCACAAACTGGTTTTCAGCATTCTTAAACCAAACAGAGTGCATGACAATATGATTAGCTGTAGCAAAAATACAAGCTGAGTCAGTACTGTATGGAAGGTCTGAGATGCCAATATCAATATGAAATAATTTGATCAAATTGAACTTTCCTTTGCCAGTTTCATTTTACTTTCAATTTTTGAAAAAGAATCACTACTGCAAAGTGAATAAATAAATAAATAAGTGAACCTACTGTGGTCCTGCAATTAAAAAATCCTTTGTAACCCAAAAATGCAAAGGGTGAGTATGCACACGTGTAAGGAATGGATTTAACTGTGTATTTGTCTCCTCTTCCTCTTCTAACAATGTCTCTGTGAAATCAAGAACCAATTGTTTTAAATGACTGGTAAATCTGCCACTGATGTCTCTGGAAACTGCTTAGGCAACATGCAAGATTGGAAGGCTAAACAGAAAAACAGAGGAAACAAACGGAAATAGAAATGGTATATAAGGGGGGTCGGGATTAGTGGAAAATCAATTGTCTTACACACAGGAAACTATTCTCCTGCTTGGGTTTCTGTCCAAGAATACCATGTCTGCCTAACATAAGGGACTTCAGGCTTTGTCATCTAACTAGTCACTTGAAAATAAATGTACTGCACACATCTCCCTGAATCATATTCATCAGAAGTAGGTCCAGGATCAACAACTAAGAAGCTACTACAATAATTGACAACTGTATACGTTCTGAAACAGGAAACAGGAAGAAAATGAATGGGTGTTAATATCCTGCGCAGGAATCTTGCTTATAAAATTGATTGTTTTCATTCTGCAATTTATAACAGAAACAGTTAGGCAAAAAAAAGGCAATTACTCAAATATCATAATTGAAAACAGCACAACACAATAATACAACATAAGATTTCTGCATTCCAAAAAAGGTCTAGGCCGAAGCTATCGCTTATTGGACCAACCTTTTATGCAATACACATCCTATATATATATATATATATATATATATATATATATATATATATATGTGTGTGTGTGTATGTGTGTGTGTATATATATATGTACAATATATACATATATTGTATATCCGCTGTTGCTCTATCATCTAAATGTGGAAGTGAGAAAAGTCTGCAGAATACCCCACAAGTAGAAATGAGCTGGGCTGCATAGCCTGTCTTCAGAGCTTCAGTGTAGCCATGGGGACAGAGGCTCTACTCACGCATTGTGGTGCTCTGTAAGCAGGTGTCCAATAAGGCAGAGATCCTGAGCCACTGAGGGCCCACCCACCGTTTCCCTGCCACCGTAGAGAGAAACACAAGGGGGCTGAGCGGAAAAGAAAGGGTGGGAATATCTGGAAAATCTGTTGCTACTGAAATGGAGGATGATGACAACTGGTCACTGGGGGCAGACAGCCTAATGTATGGTGTGATGGGGTCCAAATGTGGACAGGTCCCACAGCGTCCAACAAATAACAAATAAGTGATCTGACCTGTTTGCTCATATTAAAGATCTAAAGAGACAAATTGGAAAATGATCCTGGACTCCTCTTTTCCAAAATAACTAATGAGCTACATGTAACATCTTAACAACCCATATGTAGTAGGTCATTAACAGGTAATGCTCTCAAAATAACATAAACATGAATATATCTTCCAGTAATTCATAAATGATGTGAATTAACTAAGAACACACACATAAGTCATTCAGACACTCACGTGGAGTTCATAGCATTTAAAAGATGCAAGAATAACTTCTTGTACTAAGTAAAAATATGTTTCATCGCAGTTAAATGTGATTTTATATCAGTGTTCTTTCTCATTTTTAGATATACATTAGGCGCAAATGAGAAACGGAGAGACAGAGGAAAAGAGCATCCATTGGCAAGGAAAGCAGCAGACACTTCTCCACTTGACTACTGTTGCCAGGTTACCAAAAACATTCAAAAAAGCAAGAGTTATTTTAAGACTAGCTAGAAGCAAAATAACCAATGTTACAGGAAGGGCAGACACAGGCAACTGGTAAAATGTGACAATTTTTTCTTACTATTTTTTTTTAAATGCATTATTCACCAACAACAATGAAAAGATACAGAGATTAGGCTCATAATTTAAGTTTGTAATGTCTGAAGAGAGTTTCAACATTCACAATAAAATATGGACATAAGGTACGAATGAGAATAGGCTGATGCAATTTTTCAATTTATGTCATTACAGCAATGTCATATCAAATATGTTTTTAAAGAACTTTTGTATTTTCTTTGAGGCCATCTGAAATTCGTTCTCTGGAGTCTCACCAAATTTTCCCCATACTCAAGATCTCACTTCTTTGCCTTTTGCCCAGCATTACCTAGCATCTGACTACATACAGAAGCTAAATCCAAAACATACCACACATATATCAAAAAACTTTTTTTTCACTTAAATGAACTACAAAATTGATTGAGCAGATCCTGCTACCAGGCCATCTGATACTGGCTGCTGAAATAACAATGTCGAAACAATGTGACAGTGTGGAAAGGATCGCTGGTTTTTCTATCGAGAAAAACTCCAACAAAGCATCAGCAAAGGGATTATGCCTGTGGACTGTAAGGCACATTATCTTGTGATGCAGAACAACATTTTGACAAAGTTTTTTATCATTTGGCAGAGTCTATGTGAAATGATGAAGGTGTTGGCAAAAATCACTCTGAGAGGAATATTGATGAGAACAACTGGCTAGAGTAATATTGAAATAAGGGTAAGACATTTCAAATAATTTGGTTTTGATGAGTTGTCCCATCAAAAAAAAAAACAAACCAAAAAAAAACACAGTTTTGAATAATACTGGGGGAAAAAGATATATGGCTTCCATATTTAATTGTCCACCGGTCCTGTTAAGGACACCTCTATATTTGATGAAAACATAAATAAAGGTTACACAATGTTTGGTTACCATTATCTTCACACTAAATGGAATATCTGGAGAGTTATTTTCCTGTCCTACATCCATGACCTAATATGAACCTGTTTATGACCATATTTCAACAACATCATTGCCTGCGGTTGTACAATTGTGTGTCCTGTTTCCTAAGCGCTCCATGAAGCACAATAAAATGAATAGCAAAAGGAAATTATATTGATATCCTACTTGAAGAGAGCAGAGTGATGTAAGAATTTCCTGTGTGGGCAATAACATCTACAGCCTTGAGAGCTAATTTTCATAATCATGTCGAGGGCATCATTTGAGCTTTCTGTGAATGGTTCATTAAAAAAAGTGGAAGACACAGCAGAAGCACAAGAAGATCATATATGCATGAGTGTGTCTGTGTCTGTAGCCCCACAGACCCACTAACCTTATAGTGTATTTGCCATTCAAACCATCTGTAAAAGTCAACTAATCAAAGAGCAGCTATAGATAACATTCAACAAATTAGTAATTGCAATTGGTATATAGAGTATATAAGTATATAGAGTTATTAATTAGTTATTGGTACAGTACAATACAATACAAGAGCTGCGCAACCTGGGGGAGATAAGATAAGATAAGATAAGATAAGATAAGATAAGATAAGATGAGTTAAGTTAAGTTAAGTTAAGTTAAGTTAAGTTAAGATAATCAATCCTTGGGGGGAAATTGGCATATCTAAGTAGCACAGACAGGCAAGGGGGAGAGAAAACACCAGAGAAATGTGAAGATAGATCTATTGAAAGTCATACCCCCAAACAATAGATATTCAGCTTATCAGGACAATTAAGAATCAATTTGAAACATTTACAAAGTTACTCACCTGTGTTTTCATGGTGAGTGGGCGCCATGGAAAGATTACCTGTCGCCATCCTGGTCACATGACCTAAATCACCCAATCAAAGTTTCAGTGCAATTTAGACGCTATAAGCTAACGCTAAATGTGGACGATGTTGGTATAGTCACTTCTTGGCGTTAAAAGTTTTCTAAATAATTATACTTTAACTGAAAATATGTCTCGCAACCAAATATATTATTCGGCCAAGTACAATGACGACCATTATAAGTACAGGTGAGGAACATCACATATACTGTTAACCTACTGCAAACCTAGAAGCTAGCCAACTGTCAGCCTCTTTAACTTCCTTACGTTAAACTTAACGTACATTTGCCAAAACAACCAGTTAGTCTTCGTCCTTGACGTCTTTTCGTTTGTAAAAAGGAAATATATGTCTGAAAGTCCCAGTTCTTACGCGTAAATCTCACCTTTGGGTCAGGTGTGTTTGTTTTCAACTGTGGAATTAGCTCGTTATTGCCCCTTGTGGCCGTTGGGGAAAAGACACCCTCAAGCGTGAAATACCACTGTGTTTTCCACCCTCCGGCCTCAGTGGGCAGTAATGAGCTCACAACGGTTGGGCGCCGCACAATTAGACGAAGAAAAATAGCATCAGGATGGTACTGGCACTTATCTGGAAGATTTCTTCTGTGATTTTAGAATTCATTGAGTATTAGCTTTGCTAGGTATTTTCTGCTGTGCATTAGCTGTACTTTCTCAGCCAAAGAGCACAGTTTGTATGGAGACAAGGTCCACGTGGACCTTGTCTGTTGCTCAGTGCAGCACTGGTCCTGTGGTCCAACACTAGATTTAAAGTATCATATTTACTATATAAGCTGCATGACATTTCGGTTTCTGATTTCTGAGTATGCGTTACTTTAAGTTGACAACATCGATTTCATACAGTTAGGAGGAAGAGTGCCAAAATCAGCAAGTTGCTATAGGACTTCTATTTGTGGATAGTGAATACTTTCAATAATCATGCTTTTTTACGTCTCCAAAATGTGACAATTGAAAATCTACTTGTATTGAATTTATTGTTATTGTGTGGCTGGAGATTCTCAAACCAATGTCAGATCGTGCCTTCTGAAAAATGACTTGATTTACATCACAATATATAAATAACTTTGCTTAACTTTGCTGCTGTGACACAAAAGTCATGACCCGTTTGATAAACAATGAACTATCTACACCATGTTTTTTCTCTTTTTTTGCTTGTGATCATTTACTGGGGCACAAGAGGGTGCTATGGCTCCAGTTGTGGTAGATGGCGCCACAAGAAAGGTAAAACATCAGTGCCATGCTGAGATATAGAGGTCTGGCTTATAGATATAATGTATTCTAAGCTTTTCCTCAAAGTTTCACAGTTTCATATTTAAGACCTAGCTGATATTGAATTATTCCTAGTTATGTTGTTATTAAACACCCATTAGTCTATAAACTTGAGGCACAAGTGTCTCAGATTTAGTCTACAATCAATGAATTAGTTTTCAGTCAAGGAAGCTGTTGTATCCTCTGTAAATGTCATAACTGGCTTCCAAGGAGAAGTCTGTGGTGAAGGCTGGTTAATAATTCAGATGGTAGAAACTGTTCCTTTGGGAAAGGCTGACGTGTCAATGTGCCGTTCTAGTTTGATCCTGCAGGAGTAATAACTTGTTTTCCATCTGAAATCAAAAGTGATACATGTCCTTAATTCAAACAAGACAAAATGTGTTTCATTGATGTTTAAATCAATGTAAGCAACAGATAAGACAATGTCCATTTAATTCTGTTTCAAAGGCAAATAGGAAGTCACAGTTTCAAAGTAAAGAAAAACTAACTGTAGACAGAAAGCAGGAAGATGCAGTCTAACTAATCCACCACTGCCATCCTTGGATTTAAGTCCTTTTTGGATGCTGGGGTTTTATCTGAATTTAACTTTGGGTGATATAACCTTACTAAATGTCAGATATGAGAGGTATACTTTAGTTGAAAAGGCCTCCCACAGTAACCTGCTCCATTCCTGGAATCAAATCCTTTGAATAAGGCTGAACTTTGATTCTGAAAGAAAAAAAGAGTGAATGCCCAATAAAGATTTCTCAAGGGAAGATTTCAAACTACAAGGTAGCTGTGAAGGAGCAAAAAGAGGCTTTGGAAGGCAGGGAACGTGCAAAATAAATCACACTATAAACAGGCCTGAGCTGTCACAGATGCTGCATCATCTACAAACATTTATCAGCATTCCTCATATACCGCATGTTTTATTGTTCCATACAAGCACTGCTTTCAGGACGTTCATTTCATCAGTAAAAATAGAAATAAATGCATTCCTGGTAGAAATGTAGCCCATGCGTCCTCGGACAGAGGCAACCAATGAGGTTCATCTCCTCATCAGGTTTGGCAGGAGTCCCAGCACCGTCCATCGTCACAACCAGGTGAGCCCCTGCAGAAGGCAGGTGTTGTGAGTGCTCCGCGTCACGGTCCATCAAACTGCAGTGTCAAAGAAGTGACACTGGGACTTTTATTTATACATTCTAGCTGTTTATGATCGTTTTAATGTCAAAAATGTGGTCCACCTGGGCTGAGGACCATATTCACGCCTAGATTCAGCCAACACAAGTGAAGCTTGTGACATCTTCACAGAGCTCGGTGGCCATCACAGCTTTCCTGTGGAGGGAAAAAACAGAGTTGAACTGAAAAGTAGAGGAGGATGCAAACATGAAAGAAATATTTGGGGACTAAAATCTCACCAAATGCACAAGGTAAAGTTAAACTAGTTTGCAATGAGGGAACTTGTGTTTTTTTCTGGTCCATGCAAAAAGTGCAAATGCATTCAAACTAAATCTGAAGTAGAAAAAAAGTAGAAATAAGAGAAAGAAAAGTGACGTACAATCTGTATTAATACCAACAACTTAGTGAAGTTTAGTGAAAACCCTAACCCCTAAGCCTAACCCTTACCCTAACTCTGAAGTTATTCAAGAATAACATATTTTGACTTTGAGGTGGTTTCCATCCCTAATCATATCCCTAACCTTCCCAAGCAACTTCGACAGGGAAAAATTTTGACTTCATACTAGATCATTTTTTCCAACTTTTCACCCAGAAGTCAGGGCAAATCAATATGGTCCAAAATGGCTTGAAACATACTCTCCCGCCCTCTAGTGGTCACTTGTCATATCTCAGGAACGGTACAACTTAGACACATATTTCATGAGGGACACAAGATCATCCACCTCACCAAGAGTGTATCTTGTATGGTATCATGTATCTGCCTCAAACAGCCACGGAGTTACAGCCCAATAATGGAAACCCCATGTCCAGAAAACCCACTTCAGATGGCCTTAGAGACTCCAGCTTGGTACCATTGAATGTGGAAATAGGTTTGCAAGTCTCTATCTCATTCAGAAAAAATGTTATTCAAGAACAACCCACTTCGAGGTGGTTTCTATCCCTTATCCCAACCCCCTAAACATAGCCGTAAGCCTTTCCATGCCTTATTCAGACTGTGGAAAACACTGTAGCATAAAGATCATTTGCAGAACAACTGGTTTACTGTAGCTTTGCATTCCAGATTATCTGCCACTGGCCCAAAAAATCTGGACTTTACACTCCTCTAATGCAAAGACAGAGCTGAAACCACTTGCCCCGAAGCCAACATGCAGAGCAGGTTAAAACTGGTATGATGCAAGTCAACCTGGGCAACTGCCCAAAACCATTCATGAGATCAGGGGAAAACACACTCACATGCAAGAACTTAGACCTACCCAGGCCTTTTCCCATCTTTTTAGCAGTTGCTCGTGCTCTGTGAGTGCACCTCTCCATTGGTTCAAATCCCTGGATGGAATGCTCTCCTCATCTGTCAAATAACATCATAATCTTCTAAACCATCACAAATATCCATCTCTGGACTACTTTAGAACCAATCCCAGGGCCTGGAACCGGCCCTTTACTCCATTACCACTCTACATGCATTACTGTAATCACAATGTTGCTCATATTTTGGAGACATAACAGGTTTTAATAGGCGAAAGCTTAATTATCTGTACACCAGACATTGTTACAGCCACTCAAAACTAAATACCTCCAATAGTGAGGTGGAGGTCCACCTCAGACATGTCATTTCCTGTGCTGGCCTCAGCAACGCAGTGGTAACGGGCGTCTTTGATCAGCGGCCCCTCTCGGAGCCAGCTGCTCACTAGTACCTCTCTCTGACCCACTGGCAGGCGGTACTCCATTATGGGGGTGTCCAGAGTGTGTCCATTTATTAGCCAGTGAATGTGGACATCACTGGGACCTGAGGGACAGAATCGGACTTCATATTGACCCATGACGGTCGAGACACGGACACTCCACATAGACGTACTCTACATGAAATGGTAATACTTGCCTTTGACATGTCCGTTAGTGGTGTTCAATTTCATTGAACAGCTGTAGAGGTTTGAATGAATATAGCTTTAGCCCATACTGTACACGCCCATGCAAGAGTGTGAACTGTTCACATTGTATACATGTAAATAAAGGTTGAATGTGAAAGTGAAAGGTTGAAAGTGTACATGTGCATAATACCTGATCTCAGGTCTGATAATGAGTGCATCTGAAAAAGGCTGCAAGAAGCAGGACTTAATGATCTGCATATTTACAATAAGTAATTTTCAGGTTGATCTACTAGTATTTTAAATATATTTCTGATTATATTTTCAGTATATGTAAAAAGATCACAATCTTATAGCCACATTTAGTAGTTTAGTATTTTGTAGCACTTTTTGCAATTATCCACAATGTTTAAAAAAAGAAATGACTGAAGTCAAAGACTTAAGAAAAACAAGCCAGTGTTGAAAACATTTGACAAGATTTATTTAGCCTCCCTAGCAAGAGACACAGCCCCAAAATGTCTCCTAGATTTATGTACATCTTCAATTGTATTTTTCCATATATACAAATATATTTACACTTGTTTACAGGCACAAAAATTGAAAGTTTGAGATGTAAGACAACTAAGCCTACAATAGTTTGTTCTGAGGGGAGATTCTCACACCCTGGTTGAGAAAAATCCACCTCTAGATTTTACATGTTTAATGTCAGACTGCTGTTAAACAACAATATACATAAAATTTCACATGGAGGTGAGAACTGTGAGACGACCAGATCACAGGAGGTGAATCCCAGCTTTGTCTTTTTAAACATTCACTCATGATACGGGTATCTTGTCAGACACCTAAATTGGAGATGAACTCTTTTCTGTGAGTCAGACACCTTAAAGAAAAGGGCAGGCTTGTTTTAAGCAAATCCAGAAACACACACACTTCCAGTTAGTTTATGTTTTGGGAAATGGTGGCATGCAAGAAGTAGAAACAAGAGAGAATAAGAAAAATAATAGCGTAGAGAAAAAGGGGGGTTAAAAAGTGAGAGCAGATTTCCAAACTCAGGACAGTTCGGTTTTGGGGTGTGAGCTGAGTCATTGTCAGAGGCACCACTCACCCAAGGCGAGGCAGAAGAGCAGGAAGGCCTCCTGGGCATGAACCCCCCAGGCCTGATCCTTCAGCAAGGGAGGCAAAAGTCTCACCTCTGCCTCCCGAGCCTCCACACTGTGGGGCTTGGCAGAGGAGGAAGAGGAGGTGGAAGTAGAGGAGGAAGAAGAGGAGGAGGAGGAAGGGAGGGCAGAGGGAGTGCTACTTCCAGAGGAGGACAGGGAAGATGAAGTGTCGACAGGAGAGGAGGCTGTGAGGGAGGGAGTGATGCAAAAAGAGAGTATTGAGGAAACTAGGAAATCTAAACAAGGGAGGACATGCAAAACAGATTACAGGGAGACTAATGAATGAAGGCTAGGATCTAAAAAACAAATGTCGCAATAAATAAAATAAAAGTAAAAGAGTAAAATCACAACTACTTGCACAGGGAAAAAAGATATTACGACTGATGAAACTCATCTTAAATAATAATTCTCTGAAAATGCTCTAAAACTGAAGGTTTAATTAAAAATAATTATAAAAAATATCTTCAGATTGTTTCCAGGGCTGGTTCAGAAAAAGAACAACTGATGATTGATATCACCAAGCATCATGTCACACTACATATTTATGTTATTAACAAACCACATAAGGGAAGATGACTAGTAGAGGTTAATACACAGGAGCATCAGCTGTATCCATGAAGGGATGTCTACTTCACACAGAGGAAAAAAAATACAGAGACTCAACATTGTCACGCAGAATGACTCTACACAAGACAGTGGCTTGATTTATTTCTTTTTTTCTCTTTTTCTGACCTTCAAACTCTTCATGACCACCTTACCGGGTGAGATTAAGGCCCACATACCATGTGCTGCAGATGGCAACACTGTACAACAAAGCAGGGCTGCAACATACAGAGCAAATCTTCCCTGAGAAAAACACTATAATGTTGAAGCATGTGCCCAAGTCCAATAGCCTACACACTGCTTTGAAAAAATGCAAGAGATGCAAAAGCTTTTAAGAGATTACTTTTCACCCAGGCTATACAAAAACATGATTCCAATTTGGAAAACATCACAGTAACTTACCAATTTGGTAAACAATGTTTCCAATTTGGAATTTAAGAAATAGCTTTACTTGCTGGACTAAACTGAGAGGGTGCAGCTTCCATGAATGCAGTTTTGTTTGATCATCAAAAGCCCTAAATCAGACAGCAGGAGTTAGATCTCTACAGGCAAGTGGGGCGCCTGGCTTAAGCCTTGTAATGATTAAACTTCACTTGATGCTGTACACTGAACATACTTCCACATAGAGGACGCCACTTTAGACGTGCGAGTTGTGGGAAGATGCAGCAAGAGTGTGACCCCCTATAAATCGTCTCTGTGCTAAGAGAAACGAAAGCAGAGCAGAGGCTTCTGGCTAGCAGTAAGGTTCATCTGCATCTGCAAACTGGATGGGCTGAGATTCACAGTCCACATCAAAGGGTTTCTCCTGCGATGGACTGTCCTCTCCAAAACTGTGAGAGGGGATCCGACCGTTGCCACACTCTGGCTCAGTCTCATAGCCGGTGTCACGGAGCGCCCGGAGGTTTTGGGTTGTTTGGCTGCCGTTCTGTGTTGGTTGCTCCGTCAGGTTAATTTTGTCAGCCGCGGTCGCTTCCATCAGACCTGCTTCACAGGCCCGATACTCGGGCTGATGGGCACTCTTTTGACTCCCCAACAGAGCCGCTCGCATACGCAGGCAGGGAGCTGGAAGATACTGCATGTAGCAGTTGTAGGCCAATGCAGCCAAGAAGAGGAGGAAAAACAGGAGGAAGAGGAAGAGGAGGGCGATGCTGTTGTTGTGCTGCAAATACTCAGCTGATGGGTCCCGGTTGTCCGGGCGGGGAGCGTTGGAGCTTGGCGGAAGATGATGCTTTGGCTGGATCTTGATTGTGCTGCTAGGGGGCGGGGTTAGTGATGAGTCAGTTTGGGGTGGAGAGGTGAAGGTGACTGAAGCTGTGAAGCTGGGAGGGGCAAGGGCTGAAGTTAGTGGGGCTCTGTCTGTCTTACCATTACCTTCAGCGGCATGTGTGCTAGATGTCTCCTGGCTGCCGAGGGTGGTGGTGACGTGGCCCCCCTGCTGCGGGGGTCTGGGCGGGAGATCCAGAGTAAGGATGTATCCAGCCAGGAGGCGGGTGAAGTTCTTTCCAGCAGCGGGGACCCACTCCACGGACCAGCACTCGTAATGACCTTGATCCTCTGGAGCCACGCTGTAAATGAGGAGACCATTTTCGCCAATGAGGTGGAAGCGAGAGGCCTCAGTGAGAACCGAGCCGTTGGATTTCCAATTCACCTGGGCTAGATTGGAGGGTACCAGGCACGGCAGCTCAACAGAGCTCCCCGGTTTCACCCTCACATGTCGGTAGTCCTTCAGAGACAGACGTGACACTACAAGGCAAAACAGTGAGAGAATAATGACTTATAGGTGGTTAAAGTCTTGTTAAGTAATAGGTTTTGGATATCCTGCTTAAAAATAAAGATGCTGATGAGAGTTTACTGCAAACATGTGATACTGTACATGTTTTACTCTCTCTGTCTATGTTATAAAGTTTCTAGATCAGGCTGTATGAAAGTATGTTGCAGCTTACCTGATGGACACTTGTCTGCATCACCATTTAGGCTCTGGATTAGATTCCTGAAAGAAAAACAAACAAGAAACAAATATTATTTGTTCTTATTAAAGCAGGTCAAACTGGATGGAGCATCAGTAAAGATGTCTCTCAATGTTGGTTTTCGCTTTCGTTAACCACTATGATAATGCATGAGTGGAGTACTGGTATGTTGAACGAAGACAGAGTGATAACACATCGTAAATCTAGCTTGATGGTGAGTTACCTGGGCTGTTGTCTGGGAGCATCAAAGATACTGACACAGGCGGCAGTATGACGGTTCCAGGCACAGTAGGGGTCTCGTGCCAGGACGCAGTCATCGCAGGATGAATACCTCACACAGAACGCTGTGGGGGACTGGACAACGCCCGAGTCTGAACCAGCATACAGGGACCGTGTCTGTGGGAGCAGGAGGTTGTTCACATAAATATACCAAAGAAAGGGAGAACAAACTTTCAAATAAAAACTATTAAAAACACAATTCATTAAGAACTTCACAATGCTTAAACACACACACGATAAGTCTAAAAATCACTTTAAAAAGTAAATTCATCAAAAAGGTCCAGACGACCTCCAACACACACTACAGTAAAACTTAACATGCAGTTTCCTCTGATTTAGAGGAACTGTTGGTTTTGCTTTTAACGGTCTTCTTGGTAACTTCCTATTGTGAGCCCATTGTGAGCAATCACATCTCACTCGCACACAAAAGTACACAAGTCACTGACCTCCGAGGACAGCAGTAAGTTCTTGATGGGCTCAGAGTTCTTCAGGAGCTGGATCTCCTCCACAATATGAACGTCTCCTTCAAACACCACCGACTTGTGCAGGACTCCCTTATCTAAAAATGAAGATGGTAAAATGTCAATGTCATTCAGCCAAAGCAGAGACCATAGATAAGCCTTTTTAATTCAACAATCAAGACTCTGGATGAACTGAATGATCACACTCTATGATCAATACACAGAGCCAGTCAAGGCATACTTTAATTTGGGAATATCAGCTATACAGTACGAGGTCTTTACTTTGTTTATTTTAGCATATTATTCTCCATGTATTGTAATTGTCATTCGTGTTGGAAACAAACATTATCCAAACAAGGCATTTTTTTATTATTTCAAACTATATGACAATATTGTGATATGGTCAGTCTTGTACTTAGGATATTTTAACATGTTGTCCACTTTGTTTTTTTGAGAAAAAAAATCAAAACAAATGTTGGAAATTTGTGATTCAGGATAAAAGTTTCTTAATGCAGAGCTGTTTAATTGTCAAGCACATTTTCCATGTGTAAACTGTACTGATTTTCTTTCAAATGAATGTCAGATTGGGACACTAAACACTGAACCAGCACATACATACTTAAAATGACTCCGATAGGTATCAGCGGCTAATATAAGGACTTCCCTTTTATAACAGTTTCCATTTCAAATTTGTATAAGTATTATCTGATGTGTTGTAACCTGTTCCAGTGAAGATTACGTCATAAATGTTCCCATCGAGCGCTTGCACCCTCTCTACAACGATCTGAGTATAGTTGACGTCTTTGGTGATGAGGCGAGGCCCGTTGCCGATGGGCAGGACGGGATCCTCCAGCAGGGGGTGGTCCTTAACAAACTGAAGGGTCTTGTCTGGCAGGTGGAGAGAGCTGCTGATGTTCTGCTGTCGCATCAGGTTGTTAATACACTGGTGGAGGAGAAAATTCATATTATATCTTCACATCCACTGTATGCACAGTAAAATGTAAGATGTGTTATTCTGTGGACTGAGACTGGTCCTGGACTAAACTCTGAAGAAGCTGTGAAGTTGTGTTCGAGGTACTTACTGCTCCAGGACGTGGAGAAGGAGTGATGCCATTGTACCGCACCCACTTAGTGTGGGACTGCTCCACTGTGGCCTTCTGCATGTACTTGCCCTTGGAGAAGACATCCTCCACAGCTGTCATGTTATAGGCACACACAGCTGACAAGCCCACATTACCCCTGGGGGACGAGGATGAGGATGATGATGATGATGATGAGGTGGGAGAGAAATGAGGGAGGGAAAAGAAGTGAATTTAAGGACCTGCGTTAAATTGCGATACCCCATTTTTTTCTCCCCTTTCCTGGACCCAACTGATTCCCCGCTCAACATCTTCCAATCACTGACCACTGGGAGGTGAAGACGCCGTAGATGACTGTGTCCCTCCAGTCCGACTCCTTCAGAATGAAGACATCATGCACTACGTTGAAGACAAAGTTGAGCTCAGGCATGGAGCACACCAGCTTGGCTTTTAGGAAGGACGTCCATTTCTTCTGCAGAGTGCGCTGCCCCCCGAGGTCCCCCTGTGGTGGGATATTGAAGACATTATGGTTGAAGAAAACAGATGAAAGGAGAAAGCACGTGTATGAGTGTATGCATAGTTTGATAATACATACAACAGAAATTGATGTCTAATAATACAATAAAATGAACTGATGTGTCCTGTTCTGGCTTTTCGGAGGACATACAAGTCCATTTAAGGGCACTCATTGATTTCAGGGCTGATTTAAGGGCATAAGATATCTTTATCGTTTGGAATGTAATGTTGTTTGCTTTACCACTGTAACAGTAAGTGTTTTTAAACAATAAATAATGGAATTTGATGACTAACTAGCTAATTAATGCTATGATATTAACTCAGGTTAGGTAGAAGAGAAAGGAAGGAGAAGACTCTACACAGAGAAAGACATGCACACACACATACACACAATAGGACTAAAGATGGATGCTGCTGGTATGTACAGATGGTGCATGACGTGTTGCTGACCTTACAGACGCGCGCCACCCTGGGGATGAGCAGCTTGCCAAAGAATTCGTACTCCACTGACACCTCAGTGAAGAAGTAGTAGATTTTATCGTCCTCGCCATATGCTTGGTTTCTCCCTTCTCTGATCACGTCGGCAAAAACAAAGCTGGGCTCTGTAGGAGAGGAGGGGGAAGAAAAAGGTGTTAGATCATCTGTCTGGGCATTCCTTCCCTATAGACCCTTTTACTGTTATTATGAAAGCCTTGCTGTATTCCTGTTCCTAAGGGTGGAACTACAAAAACACTCCACTCACAATTGTACAGAGTAGGACTGAACAATATGCAAAAACCAAAAACATTTCACTGGAGAAAATGACAAAACACAACGTTTATGGTATAATGTGACATATTTTACAGGCATGTTTCATTTGGGCACGCCATCAAGTTACTCACAGAATAAACACAAGTTGTTACCTGCCACCAGTGACATTTGTCATTTTAACCAGTGAAGGTGACAATCAGCATCAGCAAGAAAAGATAACCTGCCTCACCTGGAAGTTTTGTACATTGCAAAACAGGAACAGATTTGTTACCATCTGAGCATTTTGCCAATTTGCCAAATTTCACTTGCACATATGAGCAAAATGCTTGCACAGTTGGCTATTTTAAAGCAACACCAGCAGGCTGAGATGGACAAAACACAGTAGAGCAGACTAAAGAAAAGACTGGATTTAGATTTACATCAGATGATGTGCGTCCATTAAAATACACCCAGATCGGCCCCAATACCGATATTTAGGAATGGATCAGAACATCTCTACTAGACACATTATCTTTTTCATTCTTTGGAAAATAATTTACAAAATCTTCTCCTCACAGCCAAACAATCTTTAAATCAATTCAAGGTGTCACACAGTTTTTCCAACTCACCATTGAGCCACGATGTGGAGTACTCAGTCCTCAGCAGGGACTGGTATGGAGAGTATCTGGAAATAATAGGTTCACTGCCTAAGAAGTTATAAGCTGTTCCTGAGTACAGCTCTCCATCTGATAGAAAAGCAGACAATGAAGCAACAAAAAAAAGCATTTTATTGTCCAGAGAGTCCATTTTTGCATCCTCCCCAAAAAAAGGAGAGATTATTGAGGATTATTATGCATTTTACAGGAGGCTGACAACCAAAGGGCTTTTTGTGAAATTAGATTAAAAAACTGTCCTCTACTCACCAACCATGACAGTGGTGAAGCTTTGGGAGGGGTCAAAGGAGCATTTTCCCCTGCCATCTTCAGGTCGACCGTGCAAAGAAAAGTCAGCGAGGTTCTGAGAGAGGAGATTAAATTTCAGTTAAAAAGGTTGCTGCGCTGATTGACGAGCCCAAACACGCTTATTTGTGCAGCGCGATGTTCCCAGTGAAGGGGGGGGTTTGAACATTAACTCACCAAGTAATCACACTGCGGTTGAAAAGCGTGTGTGCCACAGACATACAGCCGCTCGTCGTCTACGACTTGGAGCACTCGGATGTAGTTTAGACAATCCCTCTGGAAAGCAACATTCAACACATTGAAGCACACATATTTTACTGTAGACTGTTCCTTTCCAACACTAGAAACAGTTATTCTGACACCATATAGGTTAAGAAAGATAAAACACCATTCAAATATGAATTGCTGAACTAACCTCTTTTGATTTTCCTTTAAGCGTGCACATCAGCATGGGGTTTTCTGCAACTGTCCACTGAACCTTAAAATGGTTTAACAAAAAAAAAAAAAAAAAAAAAAAAAAAAAAAAAGTAAGGACATTATTATCATTTTTATTTCATTTTATTTTTTAATCTCCGTTTGTCACAAATCTTATTTGTATTTTGATACCTTGTTGTTTCTGACTGTCACATTCTTCTTGCTGAGCTCAAAGATGGCCTCCCTGGCTCCCACATACAGAGCATCCCTTTTGTCACTCAGCAACAACGTGGAGTAGTTGAAGATCCCGGGCTCCGAGAACTCCATCAGCTCTAAATCTGAGCACAAAAGGATTGGATCACATTACTTGAGCATCCGAAATGACCATAAACTAAACATGCTAATTTTTACCTATCAAAATCTGAACAACAGTATTGAGAATTGAATTTAATGCTGCTATAATCAATATTTTTTATATTTAGATCAAATGACTGATTCATGTGAAAGAAGTCGCCGGTAGCTACGAATACACAGATGATTACCACCCTTCTCTACAAAGTGCTTGAATGTCTTTCAGCTCATTGTTTTGGTTTTATGCGACTTAGTCAGGGTTTGGATTCACTTTCATCATCCTCGTCATCATCAGCGTCGTTTCCAGTTGCAGCAGGGTCAAGTTGTACCTCTATCACCAAAACACAACTGTGATCACTGTGGAGGCTGAACCCTCGAACACAGACGTTTGAGACACATTGGCATTATGTAAGTGTGTCTCTTCCTGTACTGTGTGTTGTGATGGTGCAGAGTTTATGTTTGGATGGCTTTGGTTGTGCCAGGTGCAAGTGGGTTCGGGTTGCAGGTGCCTGGACATGAGTGCCACAATGATGAAAGCAAATACACTGACTGACTGACTGACTGACTGACTGACTGACTGACTGACTGACTGACTGACTGGAACAATGACTGTTCCACAGTGAGGGGTTGTTAAAGGCTGAGCTGCACTGGTTCTCACAGAGTTAGCTAGCTGCAGCTATTTATGTGAACTGCATTATACAAGCACAACTTCTGCCTGAGAGTAAATCATCTAATTCAAGAACTTGTGGTGAGACTGAGGGCCGTCTGTTGAGAGGAATTAAGGAAACAGGTTTGACCAAGTCATGTGTTGCAACTTCAGTCAAAAGACAGCTTTGATATATGATTAGGATCCATCTATGAAGAAAGTTCAGTTCGCTGTGCATTGACAGTAGAGGAAGTGAACTTTACATTGGATGTTGCAAACAAAACATACACTGACAACTTCACTGACTGACACATGTAAAAATCATGTGATCAGGGAATTAAAAAGATTAACACCAATTAAAAGTCATCAGAGTCGAGACTGATGTCTTCAAATTGCTTACTTAGTTACAAATGCTACCCCACACCCCTCCCTCTAACACCAAAGGGTGACAGATGCAAAAAAAGGCACCAGCACTTAAAGTGTCCACTGACCGCTGTTTATTAAGGACACCCGCTGCATTAGCATTAAAGTACTCTTATCAAAGTTTTTAATGCTGCTCTCTTTTCATGTTTCTATGTCACATGTATAATGTGTTTTGTGTATAATGTGTCTTTTGTCGTTTTTAAAATGTGACCCTGATCTGTGGAGTACAGTATTTCGCTTCCATGTATGCTGAAATGCATATTATGGTAGTGACAAATAAATCTGATTCTGAAATGTTATCGTATGGGCTGATTTCTACTAATATCAGAAAATATTATACAACCATTACTCAGACATATTACATTTATACAATGTTATAAAGTACAATACACCTTACCTTGGTGTCTCCAGGAAGTTCGGGGCACAGCATGAGGTCCATGTGTGGAGACCTCCAGGAGCAGCCCCAGAAACACTCCCAGCACGCCAAATCCCATATTAGACTCTGATAACTTCGGAACTGTGAAGTTTCCTCTGCAAAAACAGACACACAGACGGACAAAAGTAAAGTGACACAGTAAAACCTGACGCACCGAAAAAGCATGAATGAGCTCCTCACAGCCTGATCTTATCATGCAGCACAGCCGCTAAAGGGGGCAGGCATCAAATCCACTTCCCTCAGACTGAAAGCTGGCAGGACTGATTCATCCTCTTTTGTATCGCTCAGAAGGTTAGTGCAGCACGTCACATGCATGAGAGATGATCGTTTAGACAGAAACTGCACAACAAGAAACACTTCTCTTAAAATAAAAACACGTATCAAATTTATGTTTTCACATGTGAAGTACAGATATTTCTCCTATGAAAAAAAACAACATCCTGGACCTTCAGTAATGACACTAGAGCTGCAATCATGAATTGATCGATTCCAGCTTCTCAAATGTCAGGATATTCTGTTTCTGTTTTTGACAGATATGATGATCTAATATCTTTGTATTGTTCTGAACTGTTGGTCAGACAAAACAAGCAAACTGAAGATGTCACTTGGCTCTGAGAAACAGAAATTAGCATTTCTCACTGTCTTACATTTTATAGACTAAATAATCCCTTAATCAATAAAATAATATGCAGGTTATTCCATAATGAAAATTAGTTAGTTGCAGCCCTATATGAAATACAGTATTTCAAATGTGAAGTATCCAAAAGCCTTGTGTGCTATATCATGCCAGTTTTTAGTTAGACAAGAAATGTCTGTTTCATGTGTGTGAAACTTTTCATTTCATATTTTTTAAATTCATGTGCTATTTGTGTTTGTTTTTAAAGGAGTAGTAGACTCAATAGTCAGCTGTTCTCTAAAAGAAGGTCATATATACATCAGGAACTAAAAGCTTCCTTTGTCGTTTCTCCTTCATGGTAATTAATCAGCAGTTTTTTTTAAACACACTGCAAAACAAAGGAAGTAAACTCCCACCAATGGTGAGAAACAACACAGCCAGTGCAATTTTCACACTTTCACCTAAAGGCCATCTTGTAACTGACTCTTTCAGAAATGTGGGGCTGAACAACAAAGCAGGAAAACAGATGTGGAGTTCCACTCTTGCCCCAGAGAGGGGGCAGTGAAGGATGCAGCACATGATGAGGTCTAACTTGCATGACTTAGAGCAGCGGATAACCACTCACTGTAGTTTGTATCAACCCCACTCTGACATGTGTGTTATGACTACTGCATGACACCTCAGTTTACTGTTGTGTGTTATGTAACAACTTAACACCCGAGGCTTAGGAAAATCCCCCTTTTATTAAAAACTTGTTATTCTGCATGGCACCATTGTTAAGAAACAGCGAATGGCGTATCCGTTTGCCTCGGCTGATGACAATGACAATGACATTGACGCTGATGCTGACGGTGACGATCAGGATGATGACAGCATATCTGGTATCTATAAGCCCTTATCAGGTGCAGGTGTTGTTTTCCATTTGCCAATTTGTAGAGCACTGTGATCCGCCTGCCTTTTAACAGTTCTCTCCGGGTGCATTCACCTCAGTGTGTGCCTGATAAGGACTCCATTAGGGTGCCCCGTGTCATCTGTGTGAGTGTTCAACCTATCCAGACCCACCTATGGAGGCTTATGTTGTCATATTCAATAAAACCTTAAGATGTCATGTTTAAAGCCAGGCATTTTTCTTTAGCACTTAGCTTTAAAGTGCATGTCACTGCACATTCGTTACACTGGTAAAATCAAACCAATTACTCCCAAATGCAGAGAAGGGAGAAAATAAATGCTAGTCTGGGTTACTAATGGCCTAAAACAATAATGACATGTTATAAAAATAGAAAGCAATATCAAATTCATCACATAAAAATTTAGGACAAGTATATGGTTTTATCTTGAAATGCTACTTTTGGGAGGAATGTGCCTCAAATATAGATTCACTTACTAACACTAATGGCATTTTGGTGCTTTCAGTCATTTTGTTAGGACCCATTTTTATCTAAAATGGTTAATATTTTAACAGTCGAAACAAACCATGTTTAAAGTCAGCAGTTTTAGGTCAACGGGAAAGCTGGGGGGGAAAGCACAAGCTTTAAGGCTTAAGTAAAATATTAAAATAAATCTCTAAATCTGTTCTCAATCCTGCTTGTAATACATGCCATGTTTGCTAAATTTACGACAATGAAGGGCACATGTAAAATAATCTTGAGGTCAATTTCCATGATTGTCAACTAAATTCATTCTGACATAAACAGAGGACTGATTACCTTCTTTATTCTGTAAATATTATTTACAATGAAATGGCATTAAGTCAGAAAGTGATTAACTGACATAATTCAATTGTAAGGCTCACGGACTTCCTTTCTCTTGATCCAATCATGTGAAAGGAACAGCGTGGTACACCAGCTGGGTACCCTGCCTTTACTCATGTGTCACACCAATGAACATGGCTGGTACAACATTAGTTTGTGACTGTAGATTGCTGGTGGAAATATTTGCTGCCCGCAGGCCAATGAAATAGTAACAAGCAGATGGGAGGTGGGTTTGACTGGTCAGGTGACTTGCTTCACTTTGCTGGGAGAGTAAAGTGAGCTGGCACCAAACAGGTTATTCTGGTTTTCATAAGAAGCTGAAAGTACCCGCAGCACACCTCCGCAAAATGGGTGGGCCGGACACACAAAGAAGGGGATAAAAGGTTATCGGATGTCTTGTAAGATGAGGATCGAGATAAAACTTTTCACTCACAGGAACCAAAACGCTTTCTCGTCATGTCCGAATAACGTGGAGTTAATTAGCATCCAAGCTACTGAAAAGAAATCTGTTGCAATCAAGTAGCTGAAGGGAAAAACCTAGTGAATAAAAATGACCTACACGATACCGTCTGCACAAGGGAAAGTGTTTTAGCTGTTTTAGTCATTTGTCCTCATTTTAACCAACCTTAGAGAACAAACGATAAGGTCACAGAACAGATAAATCATTGTCAGCCTTTTTAATGACCTAGTAGCACCATTGTGGCGTATTCCACTCAAATATAGGTTAGCAATCAATTACCCGGCTGACGGGGAGATGTCTCGTATGGCACAGCATGTATAGACAATGAATGAGGATCCCCACAGCTAGAGAAAAAGGGAATAATTGATTATTGATTTGGTTGTAAATGAGAACAAATAGCCCCAGTAGTATGACCCTCCTTATACTGGGATTGTTGTCTTTTTTTTTGTTTTGTTTTGTTTTTTTTGAGGGGTGGGGTGGGGTGGGTGACGGTTTCCACGAGCTGAATCAGGCAAAGATGGAATTCCATCCCGGCTTCAGCCCTAACCATGGACTCCACTCTGCTACAGAGGGGGTCAAATACACAAGGACCTATTGTTTACTGAAGATGAGGGGAGCCTCCACTCCACTCCACTCCACTCCTCCCCCATCACATCATCACTGCAGAGTAGTCTACAATGAATAGAGAGAGAGAGAGGGAGGGAGAGAGAGAGAGAGAGAGGACAGAGAGCGAAGGAGAGAGGAGAGAGCATCACTTCTCCCTCTCATCCAGTCCTTTTACAGTCTTGCCAATGGAAATGCCAGGACAGCTTAGCCGTGAGGAAAGCCCTGAGCCAAACCAGTGTTTTCAAAGATCACACAAGCCCATGAGATCTGGATCTGGAAGCATCCTGTAAAGATGATCCATAGTCTAATAACGATGGCAGCATAAATTGTGATTGTTAAATACAAGCAGAGAGAAAGAAAGGGGGCTGACGTCCACACAGCGTGAATGGATGAGATAACAATACTGAATCCATGATGAAAACCGCCTGAGCAGAAAAAAATTCTCTGTTTCTGTCCTTTGAAAAAAAAAAAAAAATCCTCTGGTGGCACACCGCATAAATAAAAGCTTTAAATGAGGCTCATCCCTCTATCTGTGTACTCCTGATGCCCTCTATCAATCTCACCACTCTGGACCCCATTTAGGGCAAAGCTTAAAAAAAAAAGCTTCAAACCCCTTTGAGAGTCAGTGTTACAGTAGCAGAAAGAGCTTACTGGCAGCGACCCTGTGCTGCTGAGAGATTTAGAGGAGTGGCCATACTGGGCCTGGGATATTTAAGACGGTTACCATGCTGGCAGGTCTCTTTGAGCCCTTTGTGTTCCCCTCTCAGCTCCTTTGGCTGGGCAGGGAGGTTGACACCTGCTTGGGGCCTTGGGGTTCCCAGCACTGCGCTGTTAACTGGGCACAGATATTGGCTGGCGGCCCACTGAGGACAGAGGACAGAGAAGGGGGAAACTGGAGCTCTGCCTATCTGTGCACAAGAACTCTGGATGTGTAAGGAGCGCTTTCTGCAAAGTGCCTTTAAGTCTTTGTGCAACACAAATAAGTCATCAGGGATTTGCCAACCATTTCACTCTGAATGAACCGATCATCATAATAAATCACTGAATGATAAGATTTAACCTCTGGGTCGGGGAGTTGCAGCTATATACCTGTTGATTATTGTGTTTCCCTTTGGCCCACACTGTTAGCTAATCAAGCACGACTGCAATGACGGCTTATTTACCGAGACAACCTGCAACAACTACACTCTTCCAGTTAAGCCTTCCCTAATAATTTCTGTAAATTATATGGTCAGTTTTAATGGAAAATAGGCAGATTGGAGCCCTTGTAAAAGACAAAATAATAAGAGGCCAACAGGTGTACAATACATCTGTAGGACCATAATCAAAACCCTACAGAGAAAACATCCAACGCTAAATTTAGAGACTACAGACCCAAAATTAGAGTTTCATTCCCCAATGAAACGCTAGGATGACTTGTCACACAGGAACAACTTCACCACTTGTCACTTCTTTTCCGATGCAGAAGAGTTCAGACAAGGAGCGTCGCATCCTGTGAGCTGAGAGCCCAGCAAGGATACAGCGAGTGTGGTGGAGGGTGATGTGAGGGACTTGGACATTCACTGCCTGCCAACATCTCCAAACCCACACTTCTTTTTTCCCCTCACTGGCTCTCTTTTCCATGTACTCACTCATCATCAGCATCAGTGCACAGAGATGCTCTTCTTCCTTTTTTCTGCAGGACGCCAAGAGCCAAGCTTTTTCCACTCCGCCTCTCGCTATACAATACCGACGGGCCTAACCACGCACAAACAAACAGTGCAATGGGAAATGTGCTTTAAGTAGTTCATTTTGTGGAAAGAATGTCTCTTTTGGCAGTTCAATATGATATTTCCACCCTGTGTTGCACAAAAACTTTGCTCTAAGCTGTTCATCTTCTTCTGAGTGAAGCTAACCTCTGCTGTTGTCGAGTCACCATTCACTCCTCCAGTGACGCTCTAACTGTTCTTTTGTGTAACTACTTGAAGGGTGCTGATATGTCCCCGAGAGCCTCAGCCTGCGCCAAGCACTGTACGATATACACCATGTTTTCTTAGTTGTATGGCTGCTGACTTAATCACCAGGACCATCTGGACAGTACCCACCCAGCTGTTGGGAGGGTGACAACATGGCACCAGCATATCCATGATAATAAGGCTGCTTTACTTATGCTGTTCTAATAGACATGTCATAACTTAGTCAAGTGGCTCATTGAAAGCAAGAGAAACTGACTCGAGCTTCAGACAACCTGAAACAGTTATGTGGGGATTCAAAAATACTTTGCAGACTCGTAGGTGTGGATCCAAAGTGTAAACAGGTTCTACTAAAAAAGACAATAAAAACAAATAAAACAAAAAAACAAAAATGCAGTTCTACCATGTTTGTGCCTCTTTAACCATGGTCCAGTATCTCGTATACTAATTGTAAGGTTTTTGTTGCAAATTTAAAAAGTTGCCTTTCCAGGGAGACCAGGGTTATGATTGTAATCAAAAGCGTTGATGAACAATAACCTTTTGGTTTTTTTTTATTCTTTTCAGGCTTGTGCCCAAAAAAGGGGTTGGAACGTGTTTTGTAAGAGATGAAAAGATCAGTCGATTAATCAAATGACCGAAAATTATTGGCCACTATTTTGGTAACCGATTCATGCTTTAAGCCATTTTATGGCAAGAACAGCCAAAATCACTGATTCCAGCTTCTCAAATGTCACTATATTCTAGTTTTCTTGTGTCTTCTGTGATAATAAATTTAACATCTTTGAATATTGTACTTATAAAACAAAAATAAGACATCTTAAAATGTCACCATTGGCATAGGGAATCTATCACGGTCTTTTTAGTTGCCATATTCCCACAACCTATTGACAAAGCAATTAATCAATACATTGAAAATACAAAGATAGAAAAGGCCTCAAATATCCCCAACAACAAATTTAAGTATACTGCATATTTACATCCATGAAAATTAGGTCAATGATTAGACTATGCTTTGTCCTCAAGCACACACACAGAACACACATCAATAGGTTTGTTTTGCATTAGGAAAAAGGAGCGCTTCAGCGTTATCAGGACCCAAAGTACTTCAGAGCTCGCTCTTACATTCTCCAGGGGTATTATGGGTTATTTGGAGCCAGGCTTGTGTGAGAAAGTGAATGAGCGAGAGAGTCTTCACTTGAAACAAAATACTGAGACCATAGAAAATGACACACTGATGGGGACAGATGTCTACACCAATGTCATTTACAGATTAATGGAGTTTGGCTATAGATGTGGCAGAGACTCTAGCACGCTCACTTGTGTGCATGATAATGCCAACTGTGGGCATCAAATCCCTCTTATAAGGCCAGAGAGGAACCAAGGGCCCATCTTAAAATACTGCCAGCTGCATCAGAGTTTTGGGTTGTGTTTCCCCACAGGCTGATGAACCATTTTTGACATTTCGAGTATAGACAGCCAAGGCTTTATGGTCTCAGTATTGGCTAAGCTACTGGCATTACAACTCCAGCTGACTATTACACTTCCATCTGATCTGATGATCAAGGCTATAGTCTGTCTCTAGTTTTTGTGAGACTCACAGGCAGCAATTCAGAGTAGTCAGAGTACTCCACCGATTTATGGTGCAGTCGGAAAAAATGATGCAGCACTAGAGCCAGAGATATCGTCTTTTTTATTCCATATACTCTTTTTCCTTTTGCCTACATTATCCACAATGAACCTCAACCATAAAAAGTTTGGTCCGAGATAAGGGTGCATTATGCTAATAGCACCTAATGTAGCCTCGTGCCTCAAGCAGAGATGAGGAGCGGGATAAAGAGGGCGGGCAAGCTTACTTTTTCCTACTCTCTTACTCTTTATAAAACACTTCAAAGTTGTGGTCCTCAGCCCAAACCAACACTGACTCAGCTGATATCACTTGAGGCAATTTATCTTCCTCCAGAGCCAGAAAAAACTTTATGCAAAGTTTTTCACATATGCAGTAGTGCTCCCCAAGACCTGCAAACACACTTTGATGTGTAAAATCAGTTAGTTCCCCTTACTTTCCAGATCTGTCCGATTTGCTGAACTTCCTGAATAGTCTGGATAAAATAACACACTACAGTTGAATCTGCAGCTCTGGTCCAAACCATCTGGAATTCACTGGAGATAGATCATCAGCCTTCAGTTGTGAAGTGCAAAGCCACCGTTTCAAAGCCACATCATGTTAACAAAGTCATATGAAACCCAGAGAACAGCTGGATGACCTCCGCCGCACAGCTGACTACCGGTCATATGGAGAAAATCATCTAAAAACTGCAACAGACGACGCAGCAGTCATCATACATTATCCACGGTGAGCTCACTGGATGACAGATGGGAGGCCTAAAAAAAGGCCAGATCGAGGATTAACATCACGATCTGCTACATTCACAAGCACATTTAAGGCTGAATGATGACATGGTTCACATGGTGCAAATTTCTGATGAACAACAGGCTGGAGGCAGAAACTACAGCATTTCAGGTTATATTGAGAAGTAGGTAGAATTAAAACGTAGGTAAACCACCAATGACAAGCCAAATGTCTAAATTGAGGAAAAGAGCTTGTGTGAAGGCAACACTATACAGGGGATGTAAAATGGAAACCCTCCTATATAATTACTAGTTGTAGGGCCCCTGCTGAGCTAGCATGTCGACCTAAAGTGGCCACAGCAAAGGCAAATGAGGGGTCAGGTCCAGTAAAGGGTATATTTAGTCCGTCGATGGCAAGCTTTTTGAAAACAACACGCCCTTTCGCTGAGTCACATGGTACTGGAGGATTTGAAAAACTTCCCTATAAACATACAAGCAAGTGAAGTAAGCTAACTAGAGGAACACGGGCTGCTGTGTGGTGTTCCCCATCCAAGTGCTGAGTGTGTCTCTGTAGTCTAACATGAAAAACATAATCACCATGCACTGTTTCTTTAATTCAAAGGAGGAAAAAAAGTCGAGGAGTTTTTACTATTGACATCTGCAATGGCAAAAAACAATAAAAAAGGGCTTCATTTTTTAAAAAGGTATTTTCTGGTGGGAGAACTAAACTTACTAAACTTCCAAATCTGAGCTGCTGTGAGGATTATGCACCAGTAATAATGGTCTTCAAATATGGCAGAAAAATCCTGTGAACCATTGAAATTCTGTCCTTTATCTTGGGGTGAATACTGGTAATCTTAATAGCCTGAGGTCACAAGGAAGCCACCAGTCACAGTGAAGCCATAAAGCTTTCACTTGATGTAGTTTCCTTGAGGCTGCTGTGATGCCAGCCAGGCCTTGGGGCGTATAATGTGGGACTATTTTGGGAAGCTGCGAAAGCCCAGTTGAAGGCCTTGCGGTCCTGAGTTGGTGAATGGTAGTCGCATTGGTGGTAGTTGTTTAAACAGCAATAGCCAAGGGCAGGTGACTTCAGCTCCCAGAGTGGAATAAATCTCTAGGTCAACTGAAATGGAATAAAAATATCTATGTGATCCCCCTCGTTTTGACTTATTTTACAGATTCAAGATTTCAAGCAGCGGTCAAAGAATAAAGAAACAAAACAAACCATCTTTCCCACCAGTCAGGGGACATTTGAAGGGGCTGTAAACATCACTAAAACCCTACTATATTTTCTCCTCTCCTTTCTGCCTTTAAGGAGGACTCCTTTCTCCTGTGCTTTTCTCCCAGCGCAGTCTTCAGCAGGCACTGATTTCATGGTGGTAATTTTGGCCGACAGAGACAAAAACCTCCTTTGGAGAGTTGTGTGAAAACTCACCCCATCACCCACAGGCTGCCACAACAGTAACAGTGTCTCCTCCTGAACTTGGCATACCAGGAGATAAAACACTGATTTCACCGTTCCCTTCTCAGCACACACAGGGAAAAACAACACAAAGCCAAGCCTTAAAGTTTCAGCACATAGCACACAGATTTCTCGTGATCGGCCCGGCTGATTTTGGGCACACTTCCATCCTCACGCTAATGAAAATAATTGGAGGCATTTAAAAAAAATTAGGTCACTCAAAATTGAAACAGCTGAATAAGCAAAATATAGAAGAAAAAATATGAATCCCTCTCAGAGTAATGGAAGAAAAAAAGAATGGGCAGCACTTATGAAAGTACTGATCCCTGGAAAACAGGTGTTTGCATCAATTGACCCTTTGCTAAGCGCCGACTCCCACCCATAGTTAATGTTGCTGCATCTGTCACATTCTCCATTCAAGCACGACATATGTGCTATTTAGAATAACAGTGGTACATTTATCACTAGAAATGTGTTCTTGAAACAATGGTTCCTCTGTTTCACGCAGATGTAAGCACAAGCAGGCTTCCTATTTCTGCAGATGAAAGGTGATTTTGTTGGCCGACTGTTGTTGCTACCTATTCCATTTAGGATTCCAACTATTATTTCCTTTATCAATTAATCCACTGATTATTTTCTCAAATAAACAGTTAATTGTTTGGTTGATAAAAAGCCTGTTAGAATTTCTAACAGCCTGAGCTGATGTTTTCATATAACTTGTTCTACTCAACATATAGACTCAAACCTTTACATTTGGTTCTGGTTAATGATTACTAACCAGTTCAA
Source organism: Seriola aureovittata (assembly GCF_021018895.1). Lineage (NCBI taxonomy): Eukaryota > Metazoa > Chordata > Actinopteri > Carangiformes > Carangidae > Seriola > Seriola aureovittata. Next base: position 16,273,596 of record NC_079381.1, on the reverse strand, counting down.
AGTAGCGGCCAATTAGTTTTCTGTTGATCAACTGATTGATTAATCGACTAATCGCTTGTACAACAAACATGTAAAAGGGTTTTAAATATGGACTTTATGGCTACATACACAATCATACTAAAAGACTAAACCTGCAATTCTCAGGCACAAAGTCAATGTTGAAGACTCTGAAATAGCTGAAAGACACTGATGAGCCATGTAGAAGTAAATAAAGAATAAATAAATACTAAAATTAAAAAAAAAAAAAAAAAAGTAGTACAGTATTATAAATAAAAAGTACATGGCATTTTGTTCTAAAATAATGAGACTTACCACTTGGATAGCAACATGGAGGTTAGATTTCTGCTTAGTTTTATGCTTTATGCAAAGTCTTTTATGATGGGGACTAACCAGTAAGTTTGAGAAGCGTAATTTTATCTGGGGTGATGAGTTTTGGCCCCTGATGCTAACTTGGATATAGGAGCATCTTCACTCCCACACAGTGAATATGTTGGTCCTGTACAGAGGTTTCTGTAACATAAACTGTAATCCCACATAATGACAGTTAGCTAATGATGTGCTCCTTGGCTTTTGAAGTGACATTACTACTCTAGGTAGGAAGCTCATTAAGCCAGACATTCTAAAGTTTGAAGCTTATATTAAAGCAGACAAACACACCGCTTAATCCATTTCTTACACTCTTGCTCTATTGTTAAGGGTATAGAAAGGGGATAAAAAGCATTGCTTTTACTAGAGTGATATTTGGAGAAATTCAAAGCTTGACAGAGCTGCTGTGCCTAGTTACGGTTGCTGAGCTAGGACTGGACAATCACTGTTCAAGGGAGGGGTTTAGCAAACAGTCAACTGCAGAGCAAAGCTACAGAACAAAGTTGGCCGTCAAAGAGGCCATTGGAAGCAGGCAGCTGCATGTGCACACACACAATGTCTGTCACTAAAAAAATCATTTCAAATAACTAAGACAACGCAGTTATAAAACAAGCAAATCACAACTTAAAGAAGAAAGGAGGCAAATAACAAAATGATTGGTAAAGAGGAAGGTATCGCTGCGAAAAAACTCCAAAAGCACCAAAGCCAAGCGGAATCAAATCAAACTTGGGTTGCCCAGGTGTGTCATGCAAGGGGTAATAAAAAAAAGCAGTAAAGCCCCGGGGTTGTTACAGGGAGTGTTGGAGAAGCATGCGGCATTCGTGCTGAAGCATGCAGACCTGAGAGCAGCTCAGTGTCGGTCCGCACAGAAAAAAAAAAGGGGGGGAGGGAGAGGAGTAGAGTTTCTGACCTGTGGCTCCTTACAAGATGCGACGCTCTTCTTCCGGAGAGAATTATAAAATCCTCAAGCTAGGGAGGGGGGAGAAGACAGAAAGATCAGACAAGACAGTTATGTAGCATGTGTGTGTGCCTACAAGAGGGAGGAAGCAGTTTGTGTGTGTGTGTTGGTATGTGTGGTTAGTTGTCTAGACCATGGTAAGACAGACATAACGATGAATCAATGCAAAAACATACAGCACAATAGAACAATTTACAACACACATACACACATAAGTGACTTGCATGTCTACTGACCACTAAGGCGGTGATATGATGTGCACTAACTTTTTATAGCCAAGGACAAATGAATGACAAACATTATCTTGTGTAAATACCATCAGAGGAAGCTGGGGTTCTTTTCCTCTAGTTCTCTGTCGACTACTGATGACTCACTGTTCACTGTGGCATTTTCCAGCCTGTGAGCACAACTGTAAGGTTGTGGGTAGCCACGTCTGTGCATCGACCAAATATAAACAAGGTCGAAGCACTCTCCCTTCAACACTGTTGAATTATGTCTGCTCCGTTCGGTCTAATCCCATGAGAGGTCAGGCATGGTCAAGCCTTAAACCACTATTCTTGGAACAGGTTGCACAATTTATAGGTTTATCAATTTGATAGTGGAATGCAGAGACACGTTGAATTATGCATTAGCTGAAACACTATGAGGTTAACAGCTTAATTGTTTAATATTCCACTGGTTTTTATTTTACATTGCAGGTGGGGTAAAACCACTTCTCGTCAGTCACAATATATCTTTAAAGCCCCTGAAAACTTGCTAAGTAGCATAAGAGTAAATAAGCAACAAGCTAAGTTGAAGTATGGAAAAGAAGACTTCTCAGTTGAAAAAGAAAAGAAAAATGTATAAACCACACTGCTCACAAACAGAAGCGGATTGAGAACATTTGTTTTCAGGAGCTTTATAATTTTGTACAGTGTCGGCACCAGACATGCATCACTGTGCATCATTAATGAAACAAAGAAGAGAACAAAGACATTAGGACATAATCTGCATCGGAGCCGTAACAGAACAGTAAGCTGGAAAACTCTTTTGCTTTTCTTTCTGGTGCATGAAAACAAGATTTTATAAGTCACAGGGAGGGAAAGTAGAAATCTTCTTATTGCCATTGTGACAGATGGTTGGGCCTCCATTCACAACACTTTCCAGTCTGTTCCCTTAGACTGCTTCCCTGAGCAAAATGAAAACCCTTACAACAAGGCTGAATACATTCTCCCTGCAGAAGTGCACACGCTTTATTCCCACAGTCCACCACAATCCAACTCTGTGAGTGCAAAACGTGGGCTTACATATTTACTTTGCCTTGATAGGAACTCATGGTCAGTTTCCACTTGTATTGTTTGACAAAGAATCAATGCCTAATTATCACTACATCCTTAAAAAAAAAAAAAAAAAAAAAACTTCAATTTATCTTTAAACAATAAAATAAGTCATTAAATTCCCACCATAACAAACTAAAGCTTTCAGAACGGATGCTGCTGGCAATGCAACAAATACTGTCCCAGAACAATTAAGGAGACAAATCTTCCAGACAACTGAATTCAGGTCACCCAAATCAACCCAAATATGCAGATTCATTAGCATTTGCTTGGTGGGGTAAGCTACTGTAATGCAGGCCCCCTGCTCTACTGTATAAAAGAATAATCAGATTATGTTAAGCAGAGATGATGCACACCAGACTACAAACATGGGTAGTTCACTTAACAACTGATCACATAAAAAAAAAGCTGAAAAGCTGTGCATGAACATTAACTGTATAAAACCGTCTTTCCTTCATTATACTGATGACCACACTGTCCTGAAATCCTTTACATTTCTGTCATCAAGTATAGATTTTAGCTGACTGTAAATTAGCAGACCAGTTTCATGGTTACTATCAGTTACCTGATTCCCGGGGGCCAGAGGCTGGTTAATCACATAGATCAAGGTCAAAACTAGAGTCATGTTTGATAGTTGCAGTGTGTAGCCACTTATAGACAGTAAAGTCCTTCAATATACCTGTGTTTCTCCTTCCTCCAGACTTTCCACATTCTCATCACTTTTTCTCTCAGTGACACACAAACAAAAGTAACACACATGTATGCAAGTAAGCACAAATTCACAACGAGCGAGTCCCTGCCTCTCACCCTCCTCTGACAGCATCAATAGAGATGACAGCTGCATAAGATTGATGAGCTGGAGGCCAAAGGGGGCATCCCCCTCGACATCCTTAGGAAGCACTTTGATTTGGCTTCCCTCTGCTCCCACAAAACCCTGTGACAGCTGATACAGAGCACCCACGAATCCCAATGACACCAGTGACACCACGCCTTCACGTCTCAATTCAGGATGTCCTGAGTGGGTGTCGAGCCTGGGTGCAAGGCCAGCCGTGCCCTAAACCACGCCCTTGGTGACACAGCGGTCTGGAGAGGGGGCAGAGAGGAAGTGGAGATGTCACGGGTCTGGGTTTTTTTTAAATTGATGAGTGGACTTGAATGAGGACCGGGCAAAGCTGGTCTTTTGAAGACTCTTCAAGCCAGAACAAATTTATTAATGGCCCTACTTCAGAAGCTCAGCCTATGGTAAACATACTGACAGGATGGGCTATTGAGTTCACTCCACTGTGACACCTGATTTTCTCCATGATGACAAAAAGGACCCAGCTTGAGCTCTCGTCAGTATCGTCTGACCACCACAACTCCGTCTCTCGAACCAATACCCTACGCAACACAACACTGATGCATTTTATTCAGGTATTTTGAACAAAATTCCTTAATATGGCCCCTGAAATAATGTGTTAAAAAGTCTCCAGTTGAATTGTCCATCGCAACACAAACTTTTAAGAGGAAATTTTACTATCCCCTCTTGTCACCGTTAACAGAAAAGAGCACTGTAAAAGTTTAAGTTGACAACAAGCCAGTGGGACTATTTTCTCTCGGCACAAATTGTTCCAGCCAATTATGTTGTCAGCACTTTTATTTTCCTTAACGTTTAGTCCTGTGGATGCCCCTCGTGGATGAGGTTCCAAGCCTCAGACCATCAACTGCAGTGTCCCCGGTTCAATTATAATTTTGATCTGATGGTGGTACTATATGAAAAGTCAAGCAATCAATAACTGTAACAAATTTTATGGCCAACAGTTGTTGAGATGTTTCCCTCAAAGCCACAAATGTAATCTTCGGAGACCCATAAAGGTCTCTGCAAAATCTTCTGTCAATGCATTTGGCAGATGTTATTTCATTGGACAAATGTGGAAACACTGACCTGTTGGTGGCGCCAAAATAAATGTCAGGACACCACCAGTGTCATTAGGATTCATGCTCTGGGCACCATCTGTATCAAATTTCGTGTCTATCTATCCATCAGTTGTCAAAATATTTCACTCAAAACAGAAAAAGGTTAAATGTTAGCAGTTGAATTCATCCTCTGACCATGAATGTCTGTACGAAATTGACAGTCACGTCAATCCATCCAATAGTGGTTGAGATTTTTTAGTCTGGACCAACGTGGTGGACTGACCCACAACGCCATCTCAAGCAAGATCCCTAAAAATCAATGATTTATTTGCATGGCGATGCAGTTAAAAGCAAGGACCATTTTAAATCTGCTCCTTGATATATTGAAAAGGATGGTGGGAAATTTAAAAAACACAATAATTCATCTTCAAACATACAGTCAAATTGCCATATGAACCTTATGGACCAAACATTTGGGTGTTTAGCAGATTTCTAACTGCGGGTGCTGCAGTTTTGGATAAGTGACAGACAGCTCTTAACCAGCTTCAGTTGGTGGTTTTCGTTCCCATGAGACCAACATGGATACACACACACACGGGACCTTGACTGATACGGATACAGAAAAGCACAAAGACACACAGACTGGGGAAGGCCATTCATCTCTATGATAGTGTGGTCATTCCAGTAAGAGCCCACCACCCCTCTCCATCCCACCACCATACACATTCTCATCAGTGCAGTCATCCTTACTGTCCATCTGTAAACATCCCAAGCCTCTGACAGGACTGTCAGTGTGCACCACCATAGGTGGGGGAGGGAGGGAAAACGAGAGGAAGAGAGAGAAAACAGGCTTCAGTATGAGGGAGGATATTCAAGCGTGCAAATTCATACAGTGGTTGAAGAGAAGGAAGAGGGAGGACAAAGCACAAGAACAAGGAGAAGTGAGTAGGAGGAGGATTCTCCTTATGGAAAACAAGAAGGAAACCGTTGCATAAAGAAATACGATAGTATGGTTTGAGGGCGTATGGAATGGAACAACACATTTTTCCATCCTGTTTTTTTGTGTTCTTCCTCAAAAAATGGAGGCATCCAGTTGGAGGTTCAATTCACAACCCAGAGATTACAGTTAGCAGTGTTTTCAAAGACATATTTTCCACATAACCTACATTCTCTCTATGGATTTGGGACACTGTCTTTCTGTCCCACTCGTATATGATGCAATACAGTGAAGGCTGGTGTAAATCTCTTTCAAAGAATAAATACAGAACAACTAGGTGAAATTCCTGCTCATTCAAATCCTGGATGGAGGGTGCATGGACTGTACTTTTACTCACGAACATGCACGCACATACACACACACACACACACACATACACAAAGCAGTGTGTTGAAGAGGATTATGCAGGCTTGAATTTCAACAGAAAGAACCCCTGTCTACAAGCACTACAGAGCAAATCTGGCTTTAGAAACTTTCCTCATCCCAGAGCATCCTGGTACAATAGAGGGGCTGAACTTAAAATCCTGCAGTTTAAACATGTTCATTTTTGAGGATGCAAAGGCACGTTTGCAGATGGATGATCAGCCCCGGCATCAATAGCAACATCTGCAGTGAAAACACAGACGCAAAACTCTTTTACCAAACAACTGCGTGAATATTGTGCACTTCGGGATCACATGCACTTTGCTGGAAAATGTCAGAAACCATGCAAATGCCAAATACCCTACTTGTTGTAGATGTAGCTGCAGGCCAGCTTGTATCTGGGAATACCAACTGGAATGCAAGCATCTACAGGAATGTCCACTGATATCCTGCTATGTGTAAATGTTTGCTCGTGATCAAACTGGAAAAAAACAGGAGGCATTAGTGTGTGTGTGTGTGTGTGTGTGTGTGTGTGTGTGTGTGTGTGTGTGTGTGTGTGTGTGTGTGTGTGTCAGAGAGAAAATAAGTAGCCTTCTTCTTCTGCCTTTGTATGAATCTTAAGTAGTCCCATGTTGAGGGAGGCTTTGTTCGCCATCACTGTTGGGGGCACGTCCTCCAACTTTTCCCCTCACTTCCTTTTGGCATAACATTTATCATTCTTCCCCGACGAACAATCATCCTACAACACGGACTAGCATCTAGCGCACAATAAGCTACCACCACCACCACCACCACCACCCCCTCCCTTTTGCCCCTTTCAGGTTGCTTGGATACCTTTCATCCAGTGGGACAGCTTGTCAACAACATCATCACTTACTTAGAAACTCCCAACCTTCACTTCACTTCACTTTGATTTGCTCCAGCTGAGCCTTATTAAAAAATAAAAAATAAAATACTGCTGCGTCTTGTTTTCAAAATGAAGTTTCCAAAAACATCTTTTTCTTCCTGACTTTTATGTTGCATCCAAAACACTTAAAAACTTCCACGCCTGAATGTCTGGCTCTGCAAAAATTGCAATGCATCCTAAAGTGGTGGAACCTTCTAATTTGCAAGAGAAAGTCCCCTCTGGGAAAATACAGCCTTATCCAGCTCTACTGAGCAACTTGATGCACAATATTTTTTGCTGACATAATGTAGTCTGTTGGTGTTAGCCAGGGGGGGCTGTTTCATAGAAGGCCTGAATGACTCATCAGACCTCTCCTCATCTCTCTGAAAGGGTCAACAGGTGCATTAGCAGTAAGTGTTGAGTGCATACAAACACTGAATCACATCAACCTCATTTCATCCACCACCACTATCCTGGAAACTTTACTTTATACATATAAATCTCCTTTGCCTCTTTAATAATTCCTGCACAAGCGTTCATTTCTACTAAAATTTATCAGTCACATCAAAGAATTCTGAAAACAACCTGTTTCACTGGTTTTGTTACTCCTTTTTTTAACTTCTTCTTTCATTTTCTGTAACTCAGGCACATAAAAGGCCTGGCCTTGTTTGGCGTTCTCCGTGTTCACTCCTATCCCTTTCAGCTGACTGGCCTGCACCACTTATTCCGCTTATTATGAACGCTGACAGCAGATTATTTTGCTTACTGCACCCAAATTCTCCATCCTCTATAGATCAAATCCAACAAATACGGGACTAAGAGACAAAGACAAAGTCGACAAAAGAGACAAAAAGAGAAAAGATAGGGATAGCATAGGCAGAGAACTGGTCCGAAATGAAAAGGGGGAAGGGAGAAGATGAAGAAGGAACAACAAAAAAAAAAAAAGAAGAAGAAGAAAAAGAAAAAGCTGGAGAATACAGAGAAGGAGCAAAGAGGAGGTAATGTGGCAAAGGCGCAAACCCCTATAAATGACTGTGTTTTGTCAGGGAAATAAAGACCGACTAACAGCAGCAGCAGCAACATACCAGCACAGTGAACGAGAATGCAAATTAGCCCTGATGCAAATGTCATAGGTCTTCAGGGGCACAACAGACTGTCTTTATACCAACCCCCCACCACAACACACTTCTCTGTGTACTATCAACCCCCCACCCCCGCCCCAACCCAATACTCCTCCAACTCTGTACTGAAGCGCACTCACACAAACACTTCCAGGAGACAATCTTGTACAGTGCGAGAGAAGTGTAATCACAAGAGACAACATCATGTTCTTACTTCACACTGAAACAAAAGGCCAGAGTACAGTAGGCTCTTTACACAAATGCACACAAACACACTCTCGAGGAAGATAAACCACTTACTTGTCCGTCATGGCGTCGGCTAGCGAATATTGATACATTAAAACTTCTTTTCACTTTTCTTCTCACGGTTGGAAATGGTTGAAGGAGACGTCACAACGTCACAACAGCGTTCTACAGGAAAGGGGAAAAAGCAATGTTAGTTCAGAACAATGAATCATTTATTCACACCTATAGTCGGCAGATAATATTAACACCTCATGGTAAATTACTTTACCTTTATGGTAAAATCATTTTGGTCTGAAACTGACAGCTATTTTCATTCTCGATTCATTGTTTTGTCTGAAACAAAGCCAGGAAATAGTGAAAAATATCTCTCACAGCCCAAAATGATAATTTATGATGAATGTTTAATTTAACTGACATCCTAAAACCCAAAGATATTCAGTTTACTATTAGGAAGAAAAACAACAAATCTTCACATTTGACAAGCAGGAACCAGGAAAAAGGAAATGTTTGGTTTTTCTGTCTATTGACGAATCAATTAACCAACTAATCATTGTGTAATCACAGTTTAAACAGCAGGTCAAAAAATACTGGTTAATAATTGGTGTGTCTTGTGAGTCATTTTTACCATGTATTGTGTCCATTATTTTGTGCTACATGTATGTAAATCAAGTAGTTCAAACAAATACTAATAAACGCAAAGGTCTGAGCAAATCACTACTATTGTGACAGCTCCTGTTTGTTCAAGACAATGAGGACAAAAAAAATTTCCACTGAACAGGCCACGGTCCAGCCTGGGACAACGTCTAACTTTGCAGACATGCTTCACTTGCCCACAATTAGCCTAGTAAGGCCTGGTCTCTTCAACTTTCTGGGGGATACTGTTACCATAGTTACCTAGGCAGCCAACCAGCCAGCTAGCTAGCATAAATAGAGTGCACCAAGAAATCCTCTGGGTAGTGAGCAGACAATATGAATCCAGTCACAGATGAAGAATGCATTGTGTGACTGAGGAGCAATTTTGGCAATCAGTGCAGCTGATTATCATCAATCATCACTAATAAAAACATCATAAAAATCTGAATTATCAAGTGCAGCAAATGCCATTACATTTAAAGAAATCCATAAAACACACCTCTGTTAATGGTGCATATTAGTGAATGCACATAAATCAGCAGATGTTTACTGCCAGCCTTCTGATTTTGAAATTTTAATGAGGCGATGAGACAAGACACATCCTGTGCCCTGCTGGCTGATGAGCAATTTCCAAAACCTGGCATTAGCTCTTCAGCTTATCTACCTATAAAAGATTACGACAGAAGCACATTAAATTCACAGATTATACCCTGTTATGTGTTAACACAGATTGTGACCTGCCAGAGTTGGATTTTAGGTTCCCTAAGCAGATAAGAGGTTAGATACCAATTCACAGTTTAGAATAAATAATAGACCTGAAGCAGCTTTTAAATCCTTTGTTTCATCTCAAAAACACATCTTTTTCAGTTAATAATCCAACACTGATTAAACAAAGGATTTATTGGTTCTATTACTGTCAGCTGATAGGGCTACAACTGGAGGGAGACAGAGGAGTGAGTAAGGTCTCAACCCCACCCAGTCTATCAGCCCAAAAGCCAGACAGACAGCCACCAGCCTTGGAGCCAGCCAGCCAGCCAGCCAGCCAGCCATCGGCAGTCTGTCTGTGTAGGGACCATGGCTAAACGGGTGCATGTGCGTCCTCTTCCCTGCTTTCCTTTGACCTTTTCCAGACTACATTTCCCTGAATCTGAACTTTGAGTCCCACCATTCTTCTTTGCTGTTGCTCCAGTGCATTTGCTTACCTGTCAGTCTGTCTCTTTCATTTTCCTGCCTTATAAGAGCTCAATGAACTTTTGCCCATGTGTCTATCCTCAGTTTAGAAGCAGGCATTGCGCTGTATACACCCAAGTAACGTCTGGCAATCAATTTAGCTCCATTTCCTCTGGTCTCTACACCGCTGTTTATAGGAAATATTTTAGACAGAGGACAGACTCCAACATCGCAGTTACCTTAAGAGATATTTTAACAAATGAGGGAGCGAGGGGTGACCTTGATTGAATGAATTTGAGGGACAAATCTGAATTAGTGGGGTGATGAATGTCTCTTCCATAGCTTAATTTTTAGAATTCTTTGTCGAGTTAAATAAAAGAGACCATGCCAGAATTTCAGGGTTGAAATGTCGCAGCCTTTCTCTCCAGAAGCACAATAACTCCATTACAAAATGACATTTCCTTACATTACTAAATTGTTGAAATATGCAAGAGCTTGTACTTTTGTACAATGTGCATATCCAACCCAAGTATGAGAGCTTCATATGAAAAACATCCCAAACTCACTGTGGTGTTGATGTGTGTGGTGTTTTCCTGCAACGTGAGGAGTTCCTAAACCAAAACCCAAAATTAGACTCCTGCCTTCTCCTCAATGTGCAAACAATGATGCATTGCCTGGTTCAATACTCAACACAACCCTGGATGCACTGAACAACAAAGAACTGTGCGACTGTGCTGCAAGTGCATGTGCATAAAAAAGTCACACTGCCAGATAATGTGGTTTCTACCGGTGCACAGTGGCGATAGGAACCTACTCAGAGCAAGAAGAACGCTTCCTTTTGAAGTGATGTGATAGCACTTGAAAACACATGTTAGTTAGCTTTGATATACCTGCACCAAGCACTCACAAACAATTAAACCCAGCATCTCTCTCCAAGCGTCTCGATGTCCAGTTAAGAGGAGCAACCAGTGGCATGGTAAAGGAAAATCTGAAATGTCCACGCTGGGAGGGTAAAGCCACTCCCTCCCCTCTCAAGGGAGATTTATGAACTCCTGCCACGATATACATACTCTGTCCACATCTTGCTGTAAACAAAACAGCAGACACTGGTGAAAAGAAAAGAATGAAAACACTGCCCTATCCTCTTCTCAAACTCAAACACAGCCAAGATGAAGCAAAAAGCAGCTAATCTATATGAAGTGTGTGGGTATTTCCTCAAATACGGCACAACAGAGTCCCACTCACTGCATCATGACAACCTGCCCTACACCACACTGAATTATTTACCTACCAGATGAGATTTGGGTAAAAATAGCATGCACTATACTGTAGATTCTCACATATCTGATTCCTATGGCAAAAGAAAAAAAGGTGTTGACATTGTGAGATCACAGCAGTCAACACACTTGTGGGTGTCCGCACAAGATGATTGCGACGTGAATCTTACCATAATCTGAGTGGGAAGATCCTGCAGGCTGAGAGAGAGAGAAGAACGCTGTAGGAGAGGCTCTTCCAACCTGGCTCAGTCACACTGTCATTACTGGGAAAGTCACCAGTGGTTTGCATGACAGATGAGGAAAGAAAGAAAAAAAATAGAATGTGATCGTCCAGCAGACTGTCACCTCCTCCCTCCTTGCTCTCTGCTCATGCTCCTCTCACTCTCTCTCCTTCAGTCTGCCTCTCTCTATCTTGCACGATAAACAGTGGGAAAAAAGAAGAGAGAGCTCAAGAGGCTGGAAAGGGTGGAGAGGCAGTGCTTGCATTAAAAGGGCTGTTCCACTTTAACTCATGTCAGAAGCAGAGTCTGTCTCCATCTGAGTGTATAACCTAATGGCCAGGATTGCCTCTCTCCCCTGTCACAGCAGTCAAGAGCTGCTCGCCAGTGGAGAGCGACAGCGACAGGATCGCGCCTCTGGAAAGCGTCAATGCACACAATTGCTGAGGAGGGGGAGGGGGAATTCGGGGTGGCGGGTGAGGGGAGGAAAGAAGGGGGGAGGGGGTTGAGGTTAGGGTAGTGTGCATGTGTGTCTGTGGGAGTGTGTCTATTGTTGTGGGGATGTTTTTTTTCTCTCCGTCTCTTCTTTAAGGAATGAATGGGGACTGCAGGTCCAGCTGCTGCTCTCTCTCAGCGCTGTATTTAGCCCTAGGTGATTTAAACTGCACACACCCACACCCACACACACAAATGCTAACTGTAAAGGACAGTTTGCATCCTCAGGCAATGGATCGTTGATGTTGGGACTTCTTTCTCACTATAGACACACTAAACAAATCAAATGAGTGACAACAATCTGATAAAAGGACAACTGATTAAAACCTGCTGACTTCAAGTTACTTTTCGGTCATGCAACATCTTCCACATCACCTCTTAACAAATGTTACTGACTTTGCAACTGCTGAACCGCTTCACAACAGATGAAAGATGGATAAGGACAGAGAACACCTTCTCTGTTCAGCTGTGTCACACAGTGATATCCTCCACGGTCACAGAATGTACTGTATGTAGACTAGCTCTCCCAACTCCCATTCCCTTCCAGCTCCCTGCTCTCAGCAACACACAACGCTGGGAACCTTTTCAAAACATCAAGTTAGCTGTCAATAGCGCTGCAGCAACGCATCAGTAAGCTTCCTGCACTCTCAGCAATAATCACTCATACCGTAGCTGTGGGTGCAGCATCTTGGGAATCTTCATGGATTTCATGCACAGTTCATTGTACAGTGTAAATGTGCAAATGACAATAAAAACTCTTGAACTCAGTTTTCATTTATGTATTTCAAACAAATAAACGACTGCTGTGCTGAGCTTGCTCATATGATAACTAGTTTTAGTCAACGAACAACAAACCAGGGCGTGGACTTTTTCACTTTTATTGTTACCTTACATTGTAAAATGAAGAAAAACAGGAAACCAAGCTTCACATCCACTGTTTACCTTTGCATCAGCTGATGTAGAACCACCATTCAATCATGAGACAGTTTTGCTGAGACATCTCTGGAATGCAGCGATGCATTATGCATGCCCAGTAACACACGAGCACACACACACACACACACACACACACAGACAGACACACAAAGTGCCTACACATGCCACTCTCTACTGCTCATACAGAGCCAGATGCTACTCTGTTTTTCCAATAGGAAATTATTCCAGCCTGAGGGTGTTGGGGTACTAGGGTGTGGCAGGGGAGGTTTGTGCGTTTCAAAAGAAGGTGGGGGTGTTGTCCCAGATGTCTGTTTCATAGAGCCAGTGCAGCCCACCTCAACATCAGAGCACCACAGACTGGCCCCTGACCTTCAACCTTTAACTCCTGCAGGACCATAACAATGATGTTGCTGCAAGTCACACATCAAACTCCAACCGGCATTATTTCCTAAAAGCATGACATCTAATGGGCTTGTATGAAAGGTCGATACTCTTCCATGTATTTAGTATGCAGTGCACATCATTTGAAATTCAAGAAAGAGTATAGTTTGCTGACTCGACCGCCAGGAGAATACTGATAATTAGATTGCTAATGAGCAGAAGGGAACAATAAGGGGCCGTGTGTGTCTGTGTCAAAGACATGGCACCTTTTACAGTGACCTCCACAGCAGGAGGTGGAGTGCTACTGCCCAGACCATTTGCAGGTATTCCAGCCTTTTGTACCAGAGGAGCTGGCTGACGACCAAACTCAGCAGAGGGGACTGGAAGAAAGCCTCTGATGGCTCGTGAATGGTCCCCCTCAAATCCATTAAGAGTTTATTCAATTACCTGACAGTTACTCACTGTAAGCATGTGAAGAAACGTGACATCTCTTAAAAGGAGGGGGGGCGGTTGTCTCCTTTGGGGTGGTCGAATAATTGCATTTAGATCTGAGGAGAAACACATAAATGCAGTATGTGTGCTTAATGCAAGTTCCCTATATGCAACACTGGACACACTCCAGTAAGAACCAATTTAAATGCTTTTACAAGAGAGAAATCTGACAAACAGCCAGAGCTTGGCCTGAAACCCAAAAAGGCATCCAAATAAATAACCCTGACATCCAACACAAGTGCCATTTCTGCACAAAGTTCACGTCTAAAACAAAGCTCTCTTTCAGACACACAGTTCCTGCCTGGGTTTCTATTTCCCACCCATTTTAAATTGATTATTGATGAAGGGGTTTGCATGCTTAAGTGTGGTTATCATTAACAAGCAAGAGCATTCTGTGTAATTTCATTGAGCACATGTGAATCCCGTGCTTCCAATGGAGGTGAAAAACAAAGACAAAGCACAACTTATAGACAGATCAGTTTCTCCATAAATAGAATTTAAAAACAAATTAAATACTGACTCACATGTGTTAAAAGTGGATTAATTAGCTTCCCTAAAATGGGAGGTCCTGGGAAAGCTTTGTGTGTGCAAAGATTTCCTCACATAAAGAGCATGTAAGGGCAAGTTAAGTTCCATAAACATCAAAGAAATCCACAAAACAAATCAAGGCAAAGTTTACCTTCAGGACTATGCACGTTGAGGAGAAAAGAGCAGAAAAATGATTGTGTTCAACCCTCAACTCTGCCTGTAACCTGCTTATTTTCATACAAAATACTAAATCTACCAAAGTGATCTTCCTTTCCAATGGCAGTTCCAAAACCTGCAGCAATGACAACCTTATAACACAAACACAACCTCTAACCCGAGGGAAAGTCAGTGCGACTGACGGACAGAGATGCCTGAACGGCTCAGCAGCACGCAGTGGTTTAATGATTTGTCTGCTGTTGGTGAATGATCACACAGCAATATCCTGTTCTGGCCAGTTCTCCGGGCCCCCCTGAGGGTCTGACTGACATGATTCTGGCTTGCCCGGGTGCCACTGAAGCACCAGCCAGCCAGCCAGCCCATCATATTGACAAGATCCGGGTGGGTGCCCCCCCTCGATGCCCGAAGTGACCCAGCAAAGGACCTGTGGAGTCAAACTTGATGAGGCAGAAGAACTACTTATTGAGGTCGCGAGGAGAAGGATGTCATATCCCTTGCACTTTGGTGAAACGCTGAGCGAAGAGGAGGGAGAGGCATGGTGGATAATGTCAGTAACGAAGCTGTGGAAAACAGATTTAGAAAACACAACAGCTGTATTTAGGGGGAAACTAAATAGCTGGCATGCTTCAAAATTCCCAAGTGCTTATGCAATGTAAACTAAGCCTGCATACAACATAAGGGGGGTTTCTTTACCCTTTAGTGAAGAGCATTTCATACATTTTTTAATTTTTATAAGTTTTCAAAATATAGTGAAAAATGCCCATTACAATGTCATGGTACTGTTGGTTAATCAGAACAAGACGGCTGTAGCCGTCACCTTGAAGACTGGGCAATTTGTCACGCACATTTATACCATTTTCTGATATTTTAAAGACAAAACAATGAATTGAGAGAATAATCATTAGTCACTGCCCTACATCAAGCTTTTAAATATGTATAAACGTTTCATTTCATCGTATTTTCTGGCTTTTTTAGTCTTCTGTGATAGAAAATTGAATATATTTGGGTACTGGATTCTTGTTTGACGGGCTACATAACATTGGGATCGGGGGAAAGTGCTTTGCATATTTTTCTCAGATTTCAGCTGACTAATGATCGAAAGTCTTCATTAGTTACAGCCTTAAATCAATTCATTTTCTGTGGACCAGCTATTCAAATAATTGTTTCAGCTTTAATCATGAGCAACACACGGAAGAACTTGAGCCTGTGAAGGCATCTGCCTCTCCATCGGTGTCTCAAAAGTATTTAATTCCAGGGTTGAAGAAGGTCAAAAGAAGTAAAAGGGTGATGATGTGTGTACTTTGAATTATACTACATAGAGCCAAGAGAGTCAGGACTTCAGTTAGCCAGGCCAGAGGGCAAGTGGTGTGACAGAAAGCAGCTCCATAACTTCTTATTACTCCCCCTCCAGTCAGCACAACCCCAGACCAACGAAGACTAGACATGCATGCAGGTGAAAGGTTTATGACCATCCACTGATGGGCCCCAGCTGCACTGGGCTGCCCTCCTGTCTCGGCACAAGATGCCTGGAGAACTACAGAAACACAGCTTGAAAGACAGAACAGTGCATGCTGCAGGTATTTACATTTCACTTGAAGCTCCAAACCTCATATAAACTGTGGTTATGTGGATACGTGCTCCACCGCTGTCAATAAAGGGCTTTTGTTGTTGCAGTGAAAGAGCACCCTTGATTTATGCATGCAAGGGTAGAAACCCCTGAATGACCTCTGGGTTGCCAGAATGGCATTTTGAAAGTGCAAGGGGAATTTAATCTTTAAAAAGATTTGTGTGAGCACGTCTGGTGGACACGTAATATTATATTCAAGAGTTATTTTGCGCTTCAAGGACAGTGACAGCGGCTGCGTGGACTCAACAGTCGCAACAGTCGTCCGCTAACATCTTATTTTTCCGCAATTGGGCTTTGCAACGTCGCGTGGGAGACAGTGAAAAGTTTTAAGCGCCATGAAAACGTGGAAAAGCCCCCAAAAGAGGAAATTATCAGCATGCATTTTTTTTCTTCACTGTGTCTCGGTGGGGGTTTCGGCTACAGTGCAACAAGTGCACCGCGATGGTACGCATGAGTACGGACTGCAGGACTCTGGCTGAAATAACTTAAGAAATTTCAAACAGAAAAGTGTCGGTAGCTTCTCCGGTTGCCGAATTAAACTTCCAGTCAAGTGAAAGCGACAGATACTCACTGCAGGGGAGTTCTTCCTCTTTGTCCCGGTGTGTACGGAGATGAGTGTCGGAGCAGCGGCAGCGTGACAAAGTTTGGTTTGTTGCTCTCCCTCAGCTCAGCATGGCGGCGACTGGGGCCAGAGACTGGATTCAAACCTCTCCGGGCTGCGATATCAACAGAGAGGGGGGAGGGTGCGGGGGGGGGGGGGGGGGGGGGGGGGGGGGGGGGGGGGGGTAGTGGTGGTGACAGACTTTCAAAAAGTTTACTCAAGTATAAGTTGCTCTTACTCGGACGTTACTTGAGTCATCCATTTTATACTACTTAATCCTTCTACTCCGCTGCATTTACTTGAAATATTTAGTTACTTTATAGATTTAGATTATTTATAGAAATATAACCAAAGAATAAAGTATGATGTTTTATTCATACCCAGCAGTATAGGGAGTTAAAATTAGCCGTACCTAGAGGAAGGGTAGGGCTTAGGGCTACATAAAATGCAGCATTAATAATGAAATAATATCAAAGGCTAAAAATTTTTCTCAGGTTGGACACTGCATAATTGTTCTTTGTAGGTCAGAAGTAAAGGATTTGAATACTTGCTGAATTCATGAATATGGTGCAAGAGATGGTGCATGATATTTCCTAAAAATAGATCATTAGAAACACCTATTGAAACCCAATGGAGGAAAGTAACTTGGAGCAGTTACTCAAGTAGGCTACTGTACTTGTAAACTTTTGAGGTATTTGTATATGACTACTGTAAAGCAAATATTGCATTTATTTGACATCTTAAGTTACTTTACAGGTTCAGATGATTAATACAAAATATAATCAGCAAATGGATTATTAAATATTCAGCAATATATACAGTGAAGTAGTTAAAAATTACCCTTCCTTTACCAACTGCAACATTGTGGTGTGGTGCTCGCACATTAATGCGTCAGTAATTATAATCCAACAATATAAAATATATTCTTGACATATTCTGCATGACTATCACTTTTGGTACTTTTTTATGTATTTGATTGATTTACACTAATATTTAAATGCTGTGCCATTAATGTCACTTTATGAAGTTGTTGACAAATACATAAAACAATGTAATAAAAACCGACCGTTTCCCATAGGCCCATTAAAATCCAGCGGTGGCAAGTAACTGAGTATATTTAGTCAAGTACTGTACTTAAGTACATTTTTGAGATACTTTACTTGAGTATTTACATTTATGCTACTTATACTTCTACTCCACTACAATTCAAAGTCAAAGTTCACATTTTATTTTTCATGCAACTGTTCATTTATAATGTGTCCTTTATATTCTTGACGAACAGTTGTTTCAAAGCCGTTGCTTCACTTCTGAATGGTAATCTGATGAAGAAGACTAATTGCGTTTTATTTCCTTTCTTTTTTTCAGATTTTAAGTGATTTTAATCTGAATCTGAATATCAAAATCAGCCTAAAACAGGCCATCATGTGCAATGTGTGTGTAGTCATAAAATGTAAACTTGTCCTCATGTCATTGAACCCCCCAGATTTCCAGAGATATGACAGAGGACATGACCTCAGTGTCCTCTATGTTAGCTAGCTACAACCCTGGTGAGGAGTCAGTTACCTTAAAACCCTGGCTGAAGGGGACTCTGTAGGTGGAGCTAGTGGGTTTAAAAGGTCATCAGTGGGGGTCAAAGGTTGTACAACATTTTCCTAAAGGAGAAGTGAATCAAAAACACAGTGGAGGAAAGACAGGCTGACCCTTGTCTCATTGTGCAGGGCAGAGGAGGAGGGAGTGGGGCTTTCCATGCCACTGCAGGCTGAATACAATACCATCTTTGAGTGAAAGACAGATTGCTGCTGGTGTAAGACAGAACAGCGCCGCTGTCTACCTCTGTGGCTGCTTTGTGGGCTCATTGAATAACAAACGTAGAGAAATTTACCTGCCCAATTTAGCTCGAATAAGTCTATAATGTCCTTTTACATCCACAAGGAAGAATTAAGCCGGATCCTTAATTATGCCAATACTCCAAGGCATCATCAGCTATACTACAAATTGTTTATATTCATATCAGCCCCTAGTGATTTGAGAGCTTAGAGTTGAAGGCTGGCTGCAGTTAAAAGGGGACGGTAAGTGCTGCCTGAAATGAATACGAAAAGCAGCTGGGTTTATCTTCACTCACTCTGTGACATGTGCTGCTAAGAGAAAACAGGTGACCAAGGAATGTGTGCTGAAACCCAAACATAATACTGGAGCTCAAATGATTTGTTGCCACTTAGCCAGATCTGTATTCCTGAAGACATTTTATTTACTTATCTAGTTTCTGTATCATAAATTTCTCTGTCCTTATAGGTTTTTCTTGTCTTGTCAGTACACCTCTCCTTATTCCTGTCTCTCTTTCATGGACACACAAGTTGTACATGTTAGCTGTTAATTTACTGTTACTCAGCATGAGAATGACATTTTAATGCTTAAATGGTAGGTGTTTTTAAAAACGAACATGCAAACACAGAGACACAAAGACACTTCACAGTGAACCTTATTTTAATGCTGCTCTGGATAAGAATATCAGATAAATGTCCAAAATGTAAATGTAACATGGACTGAGTCAGACACACACACAATGGATGAGAAAGTGATAGCCTAAGGTGTAGATTTCAAAAGTAAGTATATGATCTTCATGCCTGAGCTCTTCAGACACACCAGTTGGATATATTTAGAGTCCCTAGCTGGTGTATCCATGCTACAAGGCAGGCCACAATTATTCACAACACTGGAAAGGCCAGCACTGGTCTGAGATCAGTCAAGGGGGGAGTGCATGTGTGTCGACTGGTACGGGACAGGATTAACACCATAAGAGTCAGAGGTCAGGGCCAGTGGTCTACTCATATTAAATGTATATGCCAGAAACTCAGGAGTTTTAAGCGTAAAATATTTCATATTCAATTTTTATTATTACAAGAGTTGGTACAGTTTAAGTTTTCCACCTAAACAATGACTTCTATGGCTGAAAAGTATTTAAACTTTCAGTATACAGTCCTGAAGGATGATAGCCTGACAGCTATAATCAGAGATCAAATAGAGCTGGTACTGTTGTCATACACCAAAATGAGCAGTGATGTTGGCCTGTGATGGACCAACCGTGGAACTTCTGCCCTGTTTCCTATTCACCCATTATGTTGACTGTGCTTTGAAGAAATAAAAATGTAACATGCTAATAACTTAATTAACTGGAACAGAACTTTGAACATGACTTTGAACTGTTAAGACTGTTGTTGAGCAGCTGTCTTAAATCCCACTCAAAGGATATAGTTCCTGAGGGACAGTGGGACAAGGACATCCTGCCTCATTCATACCAGATATGTTCACAACTACACAAAAGTGGAAAAAGACAAGAGTTTTGTGTTCTTGTTGTTTATGTTGTAACCTGTGACTGACCTCTACTCCCCTCTTTGAAACTTCCGTCCCTTCTTTCTGTTCTGAATAAATGAATGACATGTTTCCTTACACTCAAAATTAATTATTAGCCTAATGCAGCTCTATAATAAATCCTATCTTCATGAAGGTTATAATGTTCAGGTTTTGTTGAAACTGTTTAAGTAGGTGTTGATTCAACTGTACAATCATTTTGGAGGCTGTGGTTTGTGGTGCTGTTGATTTGAATTACTCCCCATTAATATAAATGGGGTGAAGAAACTAATAGAGACACCTGTCATTACAATGCAATACAATACAATTCAAACTGCAGCCTCCAAAATGACATCAAATTAACAGCTCTCTAAAACAGATTCAACAAAACCTGAACATTATAACCTTTGTGAAGATATGATTTATTGCAGGACTGTTGCATTAGCTTTAGCTATAGGCGCATCTAATAATTTGGCAACCCAGTGTAAAGGTATATAACTTCCCATAACTTCCACTGGCTGTAGGAAATAGTCTTTAACATCAGTGTTCCGTGAGTAGTGTGTCAAAGCAGCACCATCTAGTGGCAATTTTAAACATGTCATCCTTATGTTTGATGAAATCCTCTATAATTGAATCCATTTGTGCAGTTTCTGCTGTAATTATGTAATGAATGCATAACAGACCATGAAGGTGTTACACTTGAGATGGATAAAGGCATTTTTTATGTTTTGAAGGATGTTGTGCAGTTAATTCTAGTATTGGGAAAATTCCACATTCACAAGAAGAGATGGACAGTCTCCAAACCATTTTTAAAAAATCAAGAACTGCATTAATAAAAGACAAGGTACTTAAAACTTAATTGGTTCTTTGATAGATTTCTTATGGCTCGATGATACAATATTTGTATTATAGAATTTGTATTAGGCTACTTTTTCTTAATATTTCTTTTTCTCTCTCTTTTAACTTTAAATATGAGAGTTTTTGTGTGCATACTGTTGATGTGCATGTTTCTCTAAAATAAAGAAATAAAGAATTTATACAGTATATTGTACTTCTGCGATTGTGCCAAAGGTGACAGTGGGTAAAGCTCTCACCGGAAATCCCGCCTCCTATCTCTAACATATAAACTAACAGCGCCCCCTAATGGATGGTTGGAAATACATATATATTTTTTACAGTTGTGCAGAATACATAGTGCAAAGTCTGTGTAGTTAGTATCAGTGTGATGTAATTGACCTCGAGTGCCATCAGGTTAGTTTTAAAATAGCCTACCTGACTGCACCAGAGTGAGCATGAGGACTTCTGCTGCACTAGTGTTGAAACTACAACAGCTGCACAACTGTAAATAGAATTTGGCAGCAATTTTACAAATAGAGACTGTTTTTCACTTTTTGTTTCACTTTTTATTATTATTATTACTATTATTATTATTATTTTATTTTTTATTTTTTACCAAAGATGTAAAAATCTGAAATGTTTGCATAGGTACAAAGAGATGAAGCCTAAAAGAATAAAGTGTTTATCTATGCCTTTGCTCTGTTGATTTGGCTAAACTCAATGTGTATTCTCTCAAAGCTAATATTAAAACACAAATAAATATGGTGCCTGTGAACAAAAGTACTCTATGGTGACATATTGTACGTGAACATACAGTGTATGCTTTTTATTATTTTGTGTTACTTTTTTAAGTATGTAGGTCAAGATAAGCAGTGATGCAGTGGTGTTTTTGCACATCTATTCAGCCAGATAATACAGTAACTTACTGGTGCATTCCCACCTTCAATGTATGAATCTGGAAAAAATAAACCACAGACCAGGATCTAACCTTCTCCTCTTTATCAAGCAAAAGAAAAGTATCATTAGATAAATACATAAAGAGAACAGCTGTTAGTGGTAGCCACAGCACTTTTGGTGAGCCCACTTGTTTCTAAAGTATTGGCTCATTACCTCCACCAATGGGGCAGGTATCAATCTGGAATATAAACTATGAATATCTTCAGGATCTGACTAGCACCAGGCTCTACCCTCCTCTGCTAAGCGTCATGGCATTAGATTTTAGCAATAAACCCAAAGCCCCTTTCTGCGGGGCGGGCCCATAGCCACCCAACCAACCACAGTCCCCGGCACTGTCACGTGCCTCCGGGTGACCAATGAGCAGCCGCAGATTAACCCGTTTGCCGCACCCAAGTGGGATGATGGTGGATGGGCGGAGCGACCACGCAGGGCCGACAAGCGCAGGGAGATAAACCCACTCTGAGATCACCAGGGTAGGGGATAAAGATAGTGAAAACCGCCGTGCAGCTTTCATCGAGCGTTGTTTATATTTCATCACTTCTTCCAAGAGAGGGTAAGCTCCGAAATAGTCGATACGGTTTGCATTTCAGCGGGAGTGTTTGCCCGATGCAACACGGCCCATGTGTGTTTTTTTTTTAATGTTGGTGCCATAGTCGTTCTCCTTGTGTTTCAGAGTCGCGAGCTCTCCCACTGTTTTGCTAGTACGTTGCCTTTGATCTGGAGAGTCTGCAGAGAGGAGGTCGAGCACGTTTTTCTAATTGTAAAACGACTATTTGTGTGTTTGCGTGCTGTTTAGTGAGTTCACCTCCTCATATACGGTTTCCTGTGAAGAACAAAAACAGTCCAGGGCTACGCACACTGTGCCCGGTGTGTTTGGCTCCAAGACTCGTTAGCCTGCTGCCCGAGTAAGGCCTGTAGTTGCATTATTTTGCATTTCACATGCGCACAGGTACTGTAGGCATTTCATTTCCTACTCTTGTGCTGCTTAGTTTGATTCATTTCCCCATTTAATGTTTCAGCACTGGGTGCTGTTTCTGGTCTGGGCGTGTGTTGAAGCAGGGGGAATCTGGGCTGTATTCAGTGGTGTGGTGATGGAGCAGTTTCCTGTCCGAGGTCAGACACAGCAACATATCCTGCATGATATTAACTCTGCACATTGATTTTTAAATTGTAAGCACATAAGTTATGCAAATCAGCATAAGAAAAAAAACACAAAAACGCACTGAATCAGATAGAGGAGGCTATTTTGTTAATCCCAATGTTTATACTGTTACAGCAATCAAATCACATCAACCATAAAGAAAATACTTAATCAATGTATAGATTACAAACCAAAAAAACTTAAGATAAAACTTGGACCATACTCTAAATATACACTATGCAATGACAGTGCATGGTAATACACTGTACACAAAATTTATCGTAAGGAGTCATTAATTGAGCAAAAGTTTCTCAAATGTGACAATTTTCTTCTTTTTTAAATTTAATATAAGAGTAAATGGAATTATCAACAGGATGTGTGCTGTTGATCAGATAACACTTGTGACGGGTTTCACTGTTTTGTGACATTTTATAGACTGAAGGATTGATATGGCAGTTGTAAAAATAATTGACAGATTAATCTATAATTTGTAGGCCTAACAACAGCATTAGAGAGGGGATGCAGAGCTGATATTTACCTGGAGCTTTGTAATGTTTCAATGTGCGGTGTTGCCTTGTTCACTGACAGTTAGCTGTTTGCTTTTAGGCCCAAACTGAAGGAGATAAACACCATGTTGTTGCTGTCTCTGGCCCTCTTTCTAAAGTGAACTGTGAAGTCCCTTCCCCCTTACACAGTATGAGGATTAGCAAAGCCAAACTGTCAAGATAAATTGTGTGTGTGTTAATGGAAGGTAACTCCCTGGATTTGGTCATTCTGTTACAATGAGTGAAATTCCCAAAGGAGGAGGCAGCTTAGCTCTGTCAGTCTGGCTCTGTGTTGCCACCCTCAACACACACTACACTACTACACACATGCATGTACACTCACTCTAGATACAGAGCTCTGTGTTTGTTTTACTCCCACTCCTCACGCCCACACCCTTGACTGCAGTGCAGCTGAAAATGTGTTCCTCATTTCAGGTCCTTTCTCTCTATTTCACTCTTTCCTTCCTTCCTCTTCATATGTGATCGCTTACCAAGGCTTCAGGATGCTTTTTTTTTTTTTTTTAAAGTTAAAGATGTAAAAACAGACATTCTTGAACTTGCATTCACACTTCAGAGGTCACTAAAGATCATATCAATATATGTAGCTATGTTTGGAGTCAAATATTTAGCCTAGCAGAGTGCTACACAGATGCACACATGATAGTACAGGCCAGAGTGTGTGTCTAGGGAAACTGTACAGGGAGGGGTGTGTTGTTTCAGACAGCAATCTTCCGCCACTCTGTCCCATATGACGTGC
The DNA here is from genome assembly GCF_021018895.1 of Seriola aureovittata. Classification (NCBI taxonomy): domain Eukaryota; kingdom Metazoa; phylum Chordata; class Actinopteri; order Carangiformes; family Carangidae; genus Seriola; species Seriola aureovittata. The sequence continues at coordinate 16,249,327 of NC_079381.1, read as the reverse complement.
GACAGCCAGATAAACCCTGGGCCACTGTACTCGCATGCTAACACAACACTGCGTCTTGCCTGGCCCTGGCAGACAGTGACAGATAATACCTTTCCCATACTGTTAGTCTCACGGGTGGTGAAGCTTACTTACTTTACATTTTAAGAAAGAATTTTGTTAGCTTCGTCTGAGGAGCTATTTTTCCTAGCTTTCAAATCAAACAGTGGCGTATCGGTTGGCTGTAATTAATCTCAAAGTCATAAATTACGTTTTAGTTTGGAAATCGGACAGGAAAAGGTCACATTACTTTCCTTAAACTTTCATTCTAGTTCCTCTTTGCTTTGGGTCACTGGATCCCACTGATGCTTTTTTCTCACAAGGTTATCATCAGTTGACTAAGCACAAATACCTGGAAGCTGCACTCTGGAATATGATTACGTAGACTAAATGTAATGTAGTGAGTGAGTGGATGATAAAGTGACATCCTTCTAGCTGGCACAATGAACTATAATCCTCCATAACACCTCCAGGCCTGTCCGCCTGACTTCAATGAGCCCGGCACATCTTTTCAGTGTTTTTCAGTATAGATTTTAGTTTCTCAATTAATCGTAAATTTGAGAATAATGCCCACTATAATTAACCACAACAATATTCATATATATTGTTTTATTTGTCTAACAATCCACCACCCAAAGATATCCACTATACTTTCATGTATGACAAAGAAAAGATTAAATCGTCACATCTGAGAGGCTTGAACCAGCAAATATTTGGCACCTTTGTCTCCAATATGACTCCGACTAGAAAATAGAGATTAGAAGATTCAATTTCTGTCAATCAACGAATTGATTAATCAAATAATTGTTGCACCTATAGACCAAATGTTTTGATTGATAAACTCGTCAGATCAGTCGCTAATGAGTTGGTAATATGCACATCTATTGTTGTTTCCCCATTTTGTTGAACGCTGTATTTGTCTGCTGTTACCCCATGTTGTAAATAACACCACACATTACTGTCTGCTGCACAAGACCATACATGGTGTAGTGCTTAAATGTCACCTGAAGCATTTTTGCCAGTCACAGTAGTTAGGGTCTGTAACACCCCCCCCCCCCCCCCCCCACACACACACACACACACACACACACAAACACACACAAACAAACACACACACACACACACACAGTAAAGAGCAGTTGCTCATGGATTCCTTATCCCCAGTAATGATAGGCATCCAGCTCAGAGATATAAAGAGCCCTGTCTAACTCCTTCTCTTGAATGTCTGAAAATTGTACACACACACACACACACACACACACACACACACACACACACACACTGAGACTGTTACAGAAAGACCAGCAAAACTTTGAGACCATCTTAGTTCTTTTTTTTTTTTTTTTTTTTTTTTTACACACACACAATGATCTTTTCACTGGCAATTGCTTGATTGGCATATTTTTGGAAAGAACTAAATGGATCTTTTTTCAGAGAGCTTAGTCATGCAGAAAATATGTCTTTTAGTGATAGCTTCCGTCTCTAAAAAGAGAATTATGATGAAATTGAAATATATACAATATATGTCAAGCAGTTTAAAGAGAGAAATGCACTGTGGGAGAGCAGAGATTCTGATGCTTCTAATCATATAGTATCTCTGCCTTTTTCTCTTCCTGTCGTTGCCTCATAGCTGCCCCCGTAGAGAATGGAAACATCTGCATTTAGTGGTGTCAGCGCAAGTTCAACACATCAGTTTGAGTCAGACATGTAGAGGAAATTCTACCCCTCGTTTAACGCAACAGTAACCTGCTCATTTTCCTTCTCAGATGTATAGATGCACATCTTCCTGGCAGGCACTTCAGTTATGGTTAACCATGATTTGTTAGGTATTTAATTCACAGATGTGAGGGGCAGTTGGCCAGTGGGCCTGCTACTTTGTCCAGATTGAAATATAACAATTGTTGGATTGCAGATGAAATTTTGTGCCATAGCCACCATCAGGTCAAACTTTTATTTTGTCCATTATTTTGGTTTATGACGAAATATCTGGAAAACTAATGATATTCCCGTCAGTGTCATGGTGTAACAGGTTCAAGTGTTTGGCTGCCATTTCCTTTTGGTGCCTTCGAAGCATGAAGTATAAAAACACTTGGTTCTTATAATGACAAATCAAAATGTCTCCTGACTCCTCACACAAAAGCAGGTGGCTTATATCGTACTGTATGAATGTGATCCTTGATTCATCATCACAACATTTTCCCGTTGCTTAGAGATGAAGAAAATCCTGCATGCAGTCCACGGGTTTCCCACATCCAGAGTGAAAAACGGAGGCAGAAATAGCAGCTTTTAATGTGCAACACGCTGTCACATGTTCATTGTCAGTACGCAGGCAATCCTCAGTGTGTTAGGTCTTCATAGCAGGCACTCTATAGCAGCATCCTAAAGGCAGAAGCTCAATCAAAGTGGTTTTGCTGTTACTGCTGTTTGTCAAAGATAAGAGAGACACTTGCCATCAGCCAGAGCTTGGAGAAGCTGAATCTTTCTTCCACACCGACAGGGCCCTGAGCAGTCAGCCAGACAGTCAGAGCCTGCCATAAAATCCCCAACATTTGCAGGGTGGTCCATAATTTGCAAACTTCAGCCAACACCCATGGTTCCACTCATTGAAGATGCGGTACTTTCCAATACAGGTTATCTAATGTGCAAGGTTGTGGAGGGAAGGGTGAGAATGCCTTTAAGAAGACGGGCCTTCACAAAATGTGCCATTTGTACATTTGGTGCATTTTTTATGTTCAGTTTATTCTGTCCCTCCGAAAGAGGGTTCAAGTAGAGGAGCTGGTTGTCATGGTTTGTCCTAACATGTTGTGACACTAATTCACTGATGCAAAATGACAGGAGCTTCTGATGCACAGTGACATTTCTGGAGTTGAGCTTTCGGGTTTGTATCTTGAACAGAAGTAAGTTTATAAATATTAATTAGCTCAATGGTCCATAGAAGTATAGTATTTGATTTGCAATTTTATATTTCCGTTGCCATGTTTTTTATTCAGTGTGTATTGAAAGTCTAGTTGTGCTTGAGTCGTTCTGACTTAAAGTCACTGAGATATTTTGAGTCTAATGTAAAGTGAGTTACACATTAGTTTGAGGATGTGCGCCTTGTGACACTGACTGGCTTGCAGTGTGATGCTGGCCTACAGCTGTTCTTACATAACACTAATCTTTGAAAGGCTGTCCCGTGTTGCCATGGTAATGCGTTTGGTTTCCATAGCAATTGCACTCTTAAACAGGAGCGGAGGCTGGCCGAGCCCCTGCACCTACATTTCTGAGAGAGACGAGAAACAGGGGTGCTGGTGAGGCGGGGGCGCCTGTGTTTGTGAGATGACAACATTCTGCGCAGATAGGGAGAGCGAGCTTCTTGCATCTACAGCCATTGTTAATGTCCAGAAGAAATAAACAACTCTGTGGCCTGAACGTTTGCTTTAGCATAGTGTTTATGCAGCAGAAAAAGATGCACTAGAGATGTCAATGATAGGGAGGGTGTATAGTATTGAACAGCTGGATTATTCAGTTAACATTTGTGGCAATGCAGCAGGAAATGAAACAAATGCTCCTTTGCATGTCATGTCATGGAAATTATCTGATTTTTAACACCATTAGTAGTTTTTGTGAATGCACAATACAGCATGTGTCGTCTCTATCCTTTGTTTACTCAGGCATCAAGGTGATGGCCCTGACACAGCAAAAAAAAAAAACAGAAGAATATTTGAAAGCTGCTCCTCTTTTGTCTTTCTTTTTCATGCAGTTTTAGAGATACTTTAAGACTTCATTCAGCCTGTATTTGCAGGTGTTGGCAGATTTTGTGGTAGTGTGCACTGCAGTGTTGGACTGGACTAATGGCAGCCTCGAGAGACAATCGAACAGATCCGGTTACACTATTCCTGCAGTGCTTTAGTGTACAGAGATGGGCCATTGTGAGCAAGCAAGATTAGCATTAATATCAAGCCTTAATTCTGATTTTTAGGGCCTAAGTAATTTCATTAGCTCTCGGTAAAACTTCAGTAGGTCAGTACACCTCCAAACCTTTTGTAATGCTTTTTGCAACAGTAGCAGCCATAGTAGACATCTCCAAAAATGTCCGCCATGTCTTGTTAGATACAGAAGTTCTTCTGCAACTTCAGAGCTGAAATGATGCAGCCCTAAACAACTAAGGACATTACTGTCCAGCTGCATGGTGCTTAAAACAGTTTATAAAAAGCACAATAAGCAAACGGCTTTGGTTTACGTTGGATAACAACAGTTAAAAATGATACACAGCAATGGATACATAGATGTTTTTCTGTACCAGTATATTCTCCTCTCTAAATGAAAAAGGTCAGTAGGACAGTATGAATGTTTAATCCTTCCAGGTGTTTGTCACTTGTTTGCAGTTTTCCTGTTGTCAGCAGACATGTTTGTTTTGCCTCGCTGTTGCTCTCAGTAAACACTGACAGGCGGTAAACACAGCACAAACCAGTCAAACCAAGTCAAACCAAAGGGAACGAGATCTGACTGTTGGCGAAGGAGCATTAAGACCTCCTTCCTGTCACCCAGGCTGAAAACGGGTCAGTCCGAGAAGAACTGCAAACCCTAGTGTTGTCATGTACCTTGTAACTCTGCCGTTTATTATCAGAAACATAAATGAAACCTCTGTTCAGGGTGAATTTTAAGGACATATATATGGCAGATTTTCATGTGCATCTCACTGTTTTTTGCTGCATTTACATTTTGGAGTTGTATTAATAACAGGCTAGGGAATGGGACACTCTCTTGCTTCCTAATGAGCGTATTTGGCACCAAAGCTAATTGCTCATGTCCCTATTCTTCTGTTAATAACTGATGTCCTAATCACAAGACTGAGACAGAGCAAGAGTCTCCTTCCTGAATGATTGCAGAGAAAGTTTGTCGCCTGCGTTTCACATATTCTTTCTTTCTTATTCGCAGTTTAAGGCAGTATTTATTATTAGAAAAAGATTAACAGCAGAAAGGAGACATCAAAGTTTTTGAAAGTCAGATGTTGTTAAAAAAGGTGTATATCCGAACCCCAACTAGCTCCTCTTTGGACATAGTTTGGATGTTCTTTACACGTGGAAGGCGGACGGATTAGTATTATTGAGAAATTTATCCAAATAATCCTTTAGATAGGAGGCACAAAATGCAGAAACTACACATTATATTCATTCAATACCAGAATCTGACTTGTTGACGAATGGTTCTTGCTACTGAAATTGACGAGTTAAAAGAAAAACCTCATGTTAAATTTGCAGTTACTAGTCAGAAAACTAACCAACCACACACTAACATCTCAGGGTTTGACTGTAGTTTGGTATTTAGCTACTTTAAAATCACATTTAAATGGTTTTAACTTTAAAACCTTAATTTATGATATTGAATTAAAGGTAATTATTAACAACATTTTGTTTCCTTGTATTCTTTGTTCCTGTGGTCTACGTGAATACACAGTTTAACTAAATTTAACCAGTCAGAAAACAGTTAATTTAGTTAATGCTCTCCACAATGTTGTTGTTTTGTGATCATTTCATCTCTTTTCCTTCAATGTGTTTATGAGGTGAAAATAGACAAAGACTAGAATTAGCCAAACAGCATGAAGACACAGAAACCTCGATTGGAGGAGGCGACCTGAGATTTGTGAAAATGTTGGATTGGATTTTGTGGAAAATCTCAGGACGCCAATAAATGCGGGCAGAGACAGAGAGAGGGTCTGTCAGCTCTCAGTGTGATACTGGATGCTTTGGGTTTTGGTCTGCAGTTGTCATGGCAGTTTTGGCTGAACATTTGTATTGATGCGGACTAATGGGCTGCATCGGTTTCTGCCAGAGCACCCTTCCATTACCCATGCATGCTTGCACACACACTTCCCTGTGTCTGTGTCCTTCAGAGTCAGAGCTTGAGTAGTCTGTGCGGTGACAGACAGGTGGAGGCTGTTTATCCTCACATACATCCAGCCAGCTGGATGGGCATGGATCTATTGGAAATCTGTCCTTCTCTTCTCTCCATGGCTCTAAATCTCTAATCTCTCCCCGTTGTTGTCACTTAACTCTTTTGGGGCAACAGTTTAATGGAACTTGGTAAAGTATGAGCAAGTGCTGCACATAGCGACTTTCTCCAGTATTGAATAATTATTTTTTGATTATCCAATTAATCATTTAGTCTATAAAATCCTAGAAGATCCAGGGAAGAAGTGAAAATGTCACATGACCAGCAGGAAGTAGGAGAGAGTGTGGTTTGTGTGATTGGCTTTCTGGGCTAATGACTGGCTTGTTTCTTCTGTTGGAATCTTAATGTCTCCCACTTAATATTATTCATAGTAACTAAAGATGAATATGGACTTCCTCTGCACATTTAGGAAACAAGCCCCTTAAAATTTTACAAAGTTTGAAGCAAACAGTATACCAAGTTCAAATATGGATGGTATCCTTAGTCTGTGACAAATGTTTGTCTGTTAACTGTAATTTAATATGATTTTTTTTTAAATATCACTTTTATTTTGGCGGTTTTATATTACGTAACACATTGATGCATCCAATCATATTTTTGTAGAGCATGAGGTGTTTTAAAACTGATGCCAGCCTCCAGCCATTTAACTTTCAACTTAAACTATGTTGATGGGGAAATATATCTTGCAGCTAACTAAAACACAAAACACACAAAGACTTGAATATAAAACATAATGAAATACATATAACATGTTTGCGCTGAAACAGATAATCGATAGATTATTTATATCAGTCATTTCTCACTAAAGAATAGTGTAAAGAAGGTAATAATTTTATGGCTGCAGCTTTTACAATCTTGCTACACTCGCTGCTTTTATCGGCTCTATATCGTTGTAAATCGAACATCTTCAGGTTTTGAAATGATGGTCGAGCAAAACAAGACATTTAAAGATGTTTTTAAAAAAAAAAAAAAAAAAAAAAAACTGCCATACACCACGTCAAACAGATTTGGTGAGAAATGTTGAAACAGATGCATGAGGAAGTGATGTGTGTTAGTTTTGGATTTTTCATTGTTATAAAGTGGCCAGAGGTAAACGGTTCTTCTCCCTCTACAGGAGGCCAGGCCAGGATGAACGGCGAGTCAGGTGCCGGAGTTGTGACGGCCCCCCCTCCCACCACGGCCCCCCACAAGGAGCGGTACTTCGACCGGGTGGACGAGAGCAGTCCAGAGTACCAGAGGGAGAGGAACATGGCACCCGACCTGCGGCAGGACTTCAACATGATGGAGCAGAGGAAGAGGGTCTCCATGATACTACAGAGCCCGGTCAGTGGAGCCGAGATATGAACTCTGTATCTTTCTGTACTATGTCATCTGATATTATGCTCACAGTTGATAAATGCACGCTGCCATAACCAGCTTTTAAAAATGTGAATAGGCTTCTTTTAGTGTAGAGGCAGCAGCCCTCTCAACATCACATGATGGATCCTGTTTATTCTCCATCAACAGTGTGTCTGTGAGCAGCTGAATGCCCAGGACAGAGAACTACACTGTTTAAAGGACTATTGTATGTTTGAAAAGAACTTTCCTGAAAAACAGGCCCTCAATGGTGCATGCTAGTTTTTGCTAATTCATTTTCATACCAAAGTGAAAAAAAGTGAAAACAATGCCAACATAAGGCATCTGAAACACAGTAATAATAAAAGACATTGGCTAAAATATACCCCAAACAAACCTGCTCTGCTTGTGTCCCTTTCTATTCCTGTTGTTTTGGGGTCATTGTGCCTCTTTGTCTTTGTTTTTCTGCCCTTTACATATTTTTGTGTTTCTGTCAATGTCTTTGTGTCTGTGTTGATGACCGGCAGGCATTCTGCGATGAGCTGGAGACAATGATCCAGGATCAGCTGAAGAAGGGGAAGACGCCCACGAGCCTGTTGGCTCTGCAGCAGATCGCAGACTTCATGACCACCAGCATGCCTTCCATGTATCCCGCTGCGCCACAAGGAGGCATGGCGGCGCTCAACATGAGTAAGTAGAGAGGAGAATTGAGTGTGTGCGACTTTTTGACCTCAGCCCTGCAATGTCTGTGCTCACAATGAGTAATGCGGCATATGCCAGAGTTAATTTCTGAGCGGACAAAGAGTCCAGTCGTATTTCGGTAGGCAGACTCCATATAATTGTTATTATCTGTAAGTGGGATTTTTTTTTTTCTTTCCTTCTTGCCATGGTTCTTATTTACTTCTGTACAGAGCACTGTAATTTATCAGTGTTTGCCATTATAGTGTCTCTTTCGTCTGGGCATAAGTGTTATTTTTCAAACACTTTCTGTCTGTTCCATCTCTTCCTCTCAGGTTTGGGCATGGTTACTCCCGTGAATGATCTGCGCGGCTCAGACTCTATCTCCTACGACAAGGGCGAGAAGCTACTTCGCTGCAAGCTGGCTGCCTTCTATCGGCTCGCTGACTTGTTTGGCTGGTCTGAGCTCATCTACAACCACCTCACAGTAAGATTCTTTATAATACAACAGACCATCACACGTCAACTGATGTTTGTCCAGCAATTCATTAAAGACAAAATTCACAATAAGGCTTTTCGAATACCCATCCAATTTATATCTGTTCCACTTAAGTGAATAGAAAGAAGCTGTTAAGCCAGTGCATATCTTGATCTAATATGACTGTCTTCTTGTCTTGTAGGTCAGGGTGAATTCAGACCAGGAGCGTTTCCTTATTGTCCCTTTCGGGCTCCTGTACAGTGAAGTCACTGCCTCCAGCCTGGTGAGAATCTCTGCTCATTCCTAATACGACTGAATGTCTTTTCTTCTGTCTTTTCTTGTTTTCCTTCCACTTTCTGTCAGTGAGTGAAACCATTTATTTATATTTATACATATTTACTTATTTCTCTTTAGATGAGTCCACTTGAAAAAAAAAAAGAAAGCAATGAACTGCCTGTGTTGTCTGCTTGAGATTCATAGCTAAACCTCAAAACTTCAACCCTATTGCTTTGACTAACGCTTCGTTGTCTGGCCGCTCGCCCTCCAGGTAAAGATAAACCTTCAAGGTGAGATAGTGGACCGGGGCAGCACCAACCTCGGAGTCAACCAGGCCGGCTTCAACCTCCACTCTGCCATCTATGCTGCACGGCCCGATGTCAAGTGTATCATACATGTACACACACCTGCGGGTGCTGCGGTAAGGGACTGTGTATACACAGTAATTATACGCAACACAAATGCAGACATCGGCGCATCATAGCCCTTTGTTCTGTGGCCCTTGTGTGTTTGGTTGCAGGTGTCGGCCATGAAATGCGGCCTGTTGCCCATCTCACCTGAGGCGCTGTCTCTGGGCGAAGTGGCCTACCATGACTACCACGGCATACTGGTGGATGAGGAAGAGAGCACCCTTATACAAAGGAACCTAGGGCCTAACAGCAAGGTAACAGCAGTGTGTGAATCAGTGTGAACGCAACAATGAGAGACAGAGAAATTTTGCCTCCACAGCTGAGGAAATGTTAATCAGAAATGTATTTAAAAAGTTTCATTTTATAACTTCATAAACACATAAAATCAATGTTTTATATGCCTCCTTGCTGAAGACAGCCAATCAGAACATGGCTGCAAATCGACGAATCAGAATAGGGCTACACTATCCGATCATCCAGCCCATTCTCATGATCCACGATATCTCAGCAATGCCTTGAGGGGATTTCTTCAAATTCAACACAAGCCTTCACGTGGACTTGAGGATAAATGGATTCGATTTTGGTGGTCAAAGATCAAGTTCACTGTGACCTAACAAAATCTGTTTTTTGGCCATAATTCAAGAATCCCCATAGCAATTATGAAGCAATTATGACAAAGTTTTACATAAACTAGTCTGAGTGGTGGAGGCATACAACCGGCAAGGTGGTAATTCTAATTTGTTAATCAGAAACAACAGTAGTGTTTTGTGTATGGCTACCATGTTTTAATTCTTCCTCTGTCCCAGGTGCTCATCCTGAGGAACCATGGCTTGGTGTCTGTTGGTGAAACAGTGGAGGAAGCTTTCTATTACATCCACAACTTGGTCACTGCCTGTGAGATCCAGGTCTGTACAACGGAGAATGCTCCCTATGATATGTCAGCTGATGGTCATGACAGATTATCAATTTGCTACTTTGCATTACAGTGTGGCAAAAACCATGTATTTTCATTTGGTGTTGTGTTATTATGCACCACAGGTTTGTCTGCATTTTTCATAACAATTGTCTTTGTCTCCTGTCTCTCTACATCTTCATATGTGTTCGCTTTTCTTCATTAATGTCTGTATGTGTGTGTGCTATGTTGGATGTTTGTTTGTGTGTCTGCGTATGTCCTCATGTCTACATTTTTATTTTCCTTCTGTATTCTGGATCTGTCTGTGGTTTCTCTGTCTGTATACCTCCTCCTTAATATTTTCCAGGTGCGAACACTGGCCAGCGCTGGAGGGCCTGATAATCTAGTGATGCTGGACCCGGGGAAATACAAGTCGCGTCCAAGGGTCCCTGAGCCAGTCGGCGACGGGTCCTCAACACACCCCAAGTGGCAAGTCGGGGAGCAGGAGTTTGAGGCTCTCATGAGAATGCTCGACAACTTGGTACGTACATAGAGTGGGAATATAATTTAACCTCTCCTGCTAGATGACCTGATATCCACAATTATTCCAAAAATGCAAAGGCTTCCAAAATGCTGAACTCATACAGTACCAAGTACAAAGAAACTTCACAACAATGTGCTGTTTCAGTAAATGTCCCAGTTACTCAGTATAATTTACAGATCCTGTTGTGAACAGAAAAGTGTCAAAGCTCCCAATCACAACTGTTTCAAGAGGTTTGTAGATTACGATGGCCTCAGAGTTTGAGAGATTGTTTTTCAAAAAGGAAAGTTTAAATTCTGGACCCCCTACACGGTCCCTTTTTACATGGTTACGTGGTCAAAACACTTCTAAACCTGTGTTGTTGTTTTCTTTCTCCCTGTCTCTCAGGGCTACAGGACAGGCTATCCTTACCGCTGCCCGGCATTGCGAGACAAAGGTAAAAAGTACAGTGATGTGGAGATCGCGTCCTCTGCCCACGGTGGTTACTCATACGGGGAGGACAGCGACTCAGGTGCTCGCTCCCCGCTGAAACACAGCTTCCAGCGCGGCCAGCGTGACAAGACCCGCTGGCTCAATGCTGGCGGCCGGCCCGATGAGCCCTACGAGGACGGGCCCGACGGCAACAGCCCCAAGTCGAAGCCTAAGGTGTGGACGAACATAACACACGATCACGTCAAACCCTTGCTGCAGTCTCTCTCGTCCGGTGTCTGCGTGCCAAGCTGTATAACCAACTGCTTGGTCTGTGCCTACCTTATTGTTCATAGTATAGATTTTACAGCTACCTTGTTGGTGGAAACGGGTAGGTGGCCGGCATCCTGAGGTCCTGGGGACAGTGAGGAGTAAAAGTCTAGTACAAAGTTGAAACCTTCTGTTTTCTGATCATCATTTCTTTAGCCTTTTTTTTTTTTAACTGCTCGCAGGTTAAAAATGTGGGTCAGGGAAATCTTGCTTTTCACTACTTATTTTAGGCTCACTCACACTGTAATTTCAGATGTCCTATTAACCCACCTTTCTAATGCGGCTACCTCTGCTCGGTTAATTACTTTGTAGGATAGCTGTGATCATTTGTTGACCCCCTGTGCTCTTTATTCCCTTCTGGTCTCCTCATGCTTCACGATGCCAGGCCAGCTGCCCACAGCATGCCCCACTGCATGTGTAGTAGTGAAATGCATTGTTGGTGTTGATGTTTTTCCCAGAGGAGCGAGCAGCAGGGGTGTGGCATGAGTCCTTAAGTGTGGGCAGGTGAATGTGGAAAGACACTGATGTTGCTGCCAAACACATTAATGCTCACCCTGTAATACACGCTCTTTAGTTTTCTCTCTGCATCTTGAAGTTGGCCAACTTTGTTGCTCAAAGCAAGTCAGGGTGATGGATCAAGCAAAAGTAAGTTCAGTGAGATTTGAGGGAATTTCAGTTAAAAACCTTTTTTAAGTGTGAGCTTGCTTTTTGGGCTGCTCACAAAGTGTATCTAGTTGACATTGCTCGCATAAAGGAGGGAGGTGGCATGTCTTTTGAACGTCCAGAGTAATACCAGATACATTATAGACCTTTTGATGATAAAAAAAAAAAATATTTAAGGTCATACAACAAAGCAAAAACCTCCTTGTCATAAGAGTTATGCAGCCTGCTTTTCTAATTTTAATTTTTCTCAAACACCTGCAACTGCTCCCAGTTGTATGTTTGCGTTTCCTTTTATTATTTCTATTTTTGTTGTCTCTAATTTCTGGTTTCAGTTTCAGTTTGATTCTGAAAATGGTTTTTGAATACCTCAAGGCTTGCATGAGTGGATTTTGTTTGAAGAAAAAAAAAAAAAGCAGAACAAAAGCCATGAAATTTGACCTGACTTTTGAATCAATTATCTCCTGTTGGGAAAGTAGGAAATGTTGTGTTGTGAGACTCTATCTCAGTGAGTATATCGTGTTTACATGTTCATCTCATACTCAACCAACCCAACCCAGCTGCTTCCATCCAGAAACCCTTCCTCATCTAGCCCCTGGTCTGGCAGCTAACCAGCCGAGCTTAGAGTAAACGCAGGAATGAAGTCATGAGCTCACGCTTACCACTGCAAATTACATGCTTAGTTTCTAAAGGTGAAGTAAAACATTTTTGCATGGAAGCTGAAGATATGGTTTGTGTATTCACCCGCTGCTCATTCAGTTTGGTGCAAGTAATGGGTGCAGACTTTTGTTTTCTCCCTCAATCATGCTGAGCATTACCAGGTTTATGAAAAGTCGATGGGATGTTTCTTCACATTGAGAAGAACATATTTAACAAGACAATAAAAGGTTTCATCGTCTGAAGGACAGATACACTCTTGTCTTATAGCGTTGACCTTTTTTTTTTTTTTTGGTCCCAGTGTGGACAAGTGTCCTCGGGTGTGTTTCTCTCTTATCTCTGTCGTCCTTGTTGTTGTGTATCAGCCTGGGAAATGACTTTGGTGATGCCAGCTCACCCCTCACTGCCACTCTCGCTTCGTAAGCCAGCCTCATCGTCTCGGTCACCCACCCACCTAACCAGCCACCCGTCCCTCACCTCTCGCCACCACCCACCCCTCACTTCCCACCCTCCCTTACCCTTTCACCTTTTTTCCCTCATTCTGTGATGTTTTCAGTTGATCTTCAGTGTGCTCCCTCTCTTTGCTTTTGATTCTGATAGTACATCAATGATGATGACAAATGTTGTCATACACAAGGACTTTTCATCAGTTTGTGACCAACGCTGGTCATTTCAAAAGTAGCAAGCTCAAAGGGGGGATTAACCATCTGAAGGATGTTTAAAACACAACAAGCCTTTTGTATTCTTATCATAAATCTTTCCAACTGTTTCGTGTGAGGCTTGCCCCTAAACTTGCCTTTTTATATAGATGCCTTTTCATTCACAAAAATGTTAGTAAAGAGTAAAAAGAAGACTTTCATCCTGTGGACCAAGTTCATACAGATTAAGACTTTTATGATTTCTGGTCAAGTGTTTTCCCTGTTTCGGGGAGAGTCAGACTCTCTGTAGATAACTCATACAACAAATCTGGACCAGTCATACATTTCTTTTATGCATTAGAGAAAATTGGCAGTACAAGAGAACCAGCGAAGGCCACATAAATCTCGTACATGCGCCATTTACGAACATACAAGTGGTTCCTGCATGAGGCCCAAGCTTTACTTCTCAGCTCCGTATAAAATGGTAAATCTAAACTCCATACATTTTTCCAAAATTTGTCTCTACAAGAGCATTATGCCTGGACTCTCCCAGGTCTTCTTGATAAATGTCTTATTTTTCAGATCTGAGTTTACAGTCTCACACACACACACACACACACACACACACACTGCAATCTAATGTACCAAGACAATCCTAATGCTCGCCATTTAAATCATTATGGATCTGTTCCATTCAGTATTTGTGCACAGATCAAACATGCTAGACTCAGTAAAATTATATCATCCCCAATTACTTGGAAAATAATAATATAACGATAAGCATCAGAGAGATAATGTACTATAGTTAATGATGGAGAACACTCCCCTACTAAGTGTACTAAAACATAAATGATTTTCCTAAATGTGCCTCATCATCATTGGTTCACCTTTTACATTCAAACCTTTTTATATTCATCCAACTTTGTCCATTTCAGTTCAGCATGATTCTTGTATTGTGAAGCCTGCATAGTATTTTGTCTGAATCTATTTTTGTGCTTGGGTTTTCATTTCAGTCAGTTTATCCGGTTTGAGTTGTTTTTTTAACACGTTATGTGGTGTTTACAGTGGACAAAGGAAGACGGCCTCCGCCAGGCTGCCGCAGCCAATCAGTTCATCCCGTTGAACACCAATCCAAAGGAAGTCCTGGAAATGAGGAATAAGGTATAGCAGCTTTTCTTTTATATTTGGCTGTAGTTGGTTTTCCGGTTATTAATATTGGTATTGCTTTCTCTGTGTCTGTAGCTCAAAAATGTCTTACTCCTTTTTGCTGCGTGTACTATTGTGAAACAAGGACTATCTAAGATGCACATGGAAGCATCGTGTGCGCTCGTCATTCCTTCATGACTTAAAATGTTGTTGTTTTTAGATCCGGGAGCAGAACCTGCAGGACATAAAGACAGCAGGGCCCCAGTCTCAGGTTCTGTGTGCCAGCACCGTGGTGGAACGCACCTTTACCCAGGTCAGTCTGTGAACTCGGCAAATAAAAACCTCGCTGCTACAGCTATCCTCACCTGGAGATGAATATGTGTCTCATATTGATGAAATACATTAGAGATTGTGTTGTTTGGTCTCATCTATTGAGCTAGATTAAAAAATAAATAAATAAATAAAAATCTTATAAATATTCTGTCCAGGTCTGGAGTCACCCCTTAAACCAAAACGCTGCAGTGTGTGAATATTGTGTGTGAAGTTGTCCTCGACTCTGAGCTGTAACGAAAGAAATCGGACACAATTCAAAATATAATCTGATATCAGTTTCTTAAGGAGTAACTTCACCACTAATAACGGATAGCAAACACATGTCCTCCATGACTTTGTAACTGTTACGTTATTCTTCAACCACAGAGATTGTCACTCTGGCAGGTGAGTAGTATGTGGGAGAGGTAACCTCACTCTGCCCTCCAGACCTGCCAGCTCCGGTTGTCTCCATCATCATACATTGTTTTATTTGTTTGTTTGTTTTTTTTGTTCTGTCTTTTCTGTTCAGTAGCACAGAGTTGAGGTGTTAACTGTCTCAGCATTTTGCAGACTGGTTACTTTGGTATCTTGAAATGTTCAACAAAATCCCCATTACAGTTATTTTTTTTGGTGCATGCCCTCTTTTTATTTTTACGACATACAAATGCAAAACGTGGGAAAATTACTTAAACTGTGCTTTTTGAGTTCAGTTTGCATGGTTTGCACTTCCGTGGTTGGAGAGCTCTTAGCTCTTTTTTTCCACATCTGCTAGATGGACATGTAAAGTTTGAACTCCAACACCATGAGGAGCAGAACACGAGCAAATCAAAACAGAGCTGTTGATTATTTTGAAAGGGTTAGTGCTACCTAAAACTTCACCAGCATGTCAGTAGTAGACCAAAGGAGGCCACGATGAGCTGTTGTCTTGTTAAGAATGTGACTGTATGAAGCACAAACTGTACAACCCCCCCCCCACCCCACCACTGCCTTGTGTGCATGCCTCTGGCTATTTGTTCCATCACTGCTATGCGTTTCACAGTCCCACATCTCTTTCCAGAAACCTCCTCTCTTTGCATGTATTTCCAATGTTTGTGTATGTGTGTATGATTTGTGTGTGTGTTTGTCTATGCAGAGGTGGAAAGTGGCTAACTTACTCTTGCGCAGATTTTTAACAAAGAATGAAGCCAATGCTTTTGAAAAAGCAGATTCATAGAGAAGTCTGCACTTATTGTGTTAATGCACAACCAAGACACTCACTAACTTTTTCAAATTTAGGTCTTCAAACTTTTTTAAGTGTGTATTCTTACTGAAATGGTTTTGATGGGATTGGTAAATATCTGTTACCCTACGTAGCTATGCAACACTTTTACTTGGGTAGTTTTCAACACAAGAAGCCTCACTTCTGCTTGAGTAACACTTTGGTAATAGTATTTCTCATGGAGTGAGATTTTTCTGAGATGTCTTTCCACCTTTGTGTGTGTGTGTGAAGGTGGTATGTTTGTGAAAGTCTGCACACATTCACGCCTGCCTGACAGACTGCTAATTTGAATGTGCTGGTGTTTAAGAGCTGGGTTGTCCCCCCCCACCTCACTGGGTTTATTATTGCAGGACGCCCCTCTGTCTGACTGTACAGACACTATTGATGGCCTCGATGTGTCCGAGGGGTCCTATAGTCCTGCTAAATCAATTAGAAAGGTACTTACTGCTCCAGTCACATATACTATTCACTTGTACTTCACATCATCCTCCAGTCATTCCTCTGAGCCTGCACATAGGCACTCGATATCTGGGCCTGCACAGATGAACTGAACCAAGTGAACAATAGTGCTAGAATGTGGCAATTTTCTCTCTTGTTATATGTGTATGGTCATGTGACCTAGTCTTTTCTACATGTTTATGCACTCTAGAGCCTGAGGACTTTGCGTACGGTTAAATGAATGTGTTTTTGTGCCTGTATTTGGCTGTCACGAGTCTGCCCACAGGAGAGATTTTCACCATTGTTTCAAAATGTATTGCTGCGGGATGAGGTGGGCAGTGAAGAGGGCAGGGATCCAGTGATGGTGGTGTTTACTGCATGTGTTGCACACAATTTATTTAAAAAAAAAAAAAGAAGAAAATACCTTGAAAATGTAAGTGAAGTTAAAACTAATATTTTAGAGCACCTGGTAAAAATACTGTCGGCTTCAAATCTGTCAGTGCTTGGCTTTTATGTAGCTGCGTTATTGATGGAATGAAGAAACCCTTTTATGTCCTGATATAATAAGAAGTAACCTGTTATTTTACATCATAATGTATACTGCCTGAATTCGAAATGGCCTTTTGGCTCAACTTGTACTCTGAAGATACACATTTATTCATCTATGGCAGGTACTTCTTCTCATGCTGCATAGTAGTTATGTAGTCCTCAAGTTTGTGAGATTTTCTGCAAGCATTTAACACCGCAGTTAGTTTTCACTATATTAAATCCTTCCATGTGCATCCTGCAGTAACCAATGTCTACCTTGCATTGACGCCTCGTCTTTTCCTGCCTTTCTTCTGTCTGTCCTGAAGGGGGAGCTTGTGACCGCGTCCAAGGCCATCATTGAAAAGGAGTACCAGCCCAAGGTGATCGTCAGCAAGCAGGGTCCCAACCCCTTCACCAAACTCACCGACCAGGAGCTGGAGGAATACCGCAAGGAGGTGGAGCAGAAACAGAAAGGGCCTGAAGGTAAAGATGATGAACGGAGCAGAGAAATTGAAAGAAGCTCATCATGATGTGAACAAAAAAATGTACTTTCCACATCTCCTCTACTTCTCTGTAATGACATTTCTCTGAAAGTTTTGGTATTTTTTCTTTTAAAAAAGGAATGTAAATTGACAGCCAACGTTGCCTGTTAATATTGCGGATGAATTTTTTTCTTCTCTTCTTTTTTCTTTCTTTTTAATTCCCCCTCAGTTCTGATAATGATATAATCACTAGTGTAGGTTAGTTTCAGTGCAGATGAGTTTAATTATTTACATCTGTTAAAGTATTTTTAAGACAAATTTGTAATAAAGGGAAAAAAAAAAACCTTTTGCCTTGCTGCAGTTTAATGCAAAATCCAAATAAACTTCAAATTGGCCAAACTGTGATGTTATGTCTCCACACACACACACACGCACATGGATTCACAGTGCAGGGTCGAGGCGCTAGTAGTGAGGGATCAGCCTCCACCGTATCCTGTCCTGAGGCTGAAATGCTACCAAGAGGTGAAGCCTCTGTCTCCACACCTCTACAGTCGACAAGTGACTCGCCCAGCTTAGAGAAAGTCCCGCCTTTAGCGGCCGCACCCACTACACCAGCCTCCGAGCCGATCTCCTCTTCCCTCGGCCCAGCTCAGGGCGGCACTGACTCTGCAGGGACGCTAGCAGATGACGTTTTTTCGACTGCAGATGAGGTTTTTTCAGCTCCAGATTCCCCACATAAGGAGTTCCACTGTGCTGTGCTGCGAGCCCTCAGCAAGGAGTCTTCAATCGTAGAGGTCGCTAAGGCAGATCAGGCTCCAGGTACACCAGATGAAGCGGAGTCGAGCCTAAACTCTGGCCTCCCGCTTCCCTCCTCCCCTGCTCAGCCCCGGTCCACCTCACTACATACCGCTGCACTGGGAGTCTGGGGATCCCCGCCTGCTGTGTCCTCTCCTTTTTCTGGGGGTTTGGAGTCTGCTGCCATTTTTTTTTTTTTTTTTTTTTTTTTTTTTTTTTTTTAACCATGTGCAAGCACCCTCCCTACCCACAGTTCAATCTCTGAAGTCTTTGCTTGATTATTTCCCCCCTATCCCCTCTCTCTGATGTCTTGTACAAAGGCATCAGAGCTCTGGCAGATCAGATACCTTTCTGCATTTTGATTGGACGAGGAGCTGAGGAGAGAGGATGTGAGGAGGAGCTCATTTTGAGATTTAAACCCATCCCCTCTCTTTCAGGGTGCTCACTCCTCAAGTTTAAAAAAAAAAAAAAAAAAAAAGCTTTTGCAGTGGAGTGTTGTGCTAACCTTTGAGGAAGCTGTCTCTGAGCTCGGTCATCCAATCAGAGCATCCCATGTGTGGACATGAATAATGGTGTCCTCCTTCTCTTCCTGCTAACTTGTCCTGAAATTATCTTTGATGGTTTCCACTCTTCCTCTTGTGCCTCTGACTGGTTTCCATTAAAACTAATGGTAGTTGTGGTTTATTTGGCTCTTTGGGACATTTAAGGTCAATTATACTGGGATCTGTTTGAACGGGTTTGCAGTGTTCTGATTAAAGCTTCCTCCCTGGTTTGGATCTGTGTGCTGTCCTCCCTTTTCTTTGTGTTGCAAAATTCCAAAAAGTTTCCGTAACACAAAATGAAGAATAATATTCAGAATCATTTATTTAAACCAGCAAAAAAAATATTTCAGATTATATAGATCAGTTTTCTTGTTGATTTCATAGTCTTTAGAGATGTTATTGTTTCATGTCATTCATTCATGCCGATTTTCTTTCAGACTCGGAGCAACTAGTAGAGCTAGAGGAGGAGTCCGAAGACCAGAAACCCACCTCCACGCCACCCAGCACCCCAGTCAGAGCAGAGGATGGTAGGTTGGCCTGACGCGCTCGACTTAACCTGGCTTGGCTTAGTCCCGTCTGGTTCAGCATGGGTTTCTCCAGTCCTCTGGCTGGGTGGTTTGAGTCTTTCTAGGGTCTGCACAGGGAATGCTGAGGCTCCTGCCTATACATCTGCCTGTCTGTCTTGGGGTCTGTTGTTGTTGTGGTCTTTAATAATACTACTACGGATGCTGTGCTGTGTTTTCTGTAATAAGAGGCCAAGAGGTTTTTAGTGTTTAATCAGGTTTATCCTATAAGAGATGGATGGATAATTCCAGGGGCAGATAATCTTAACAAAACCACAGTCCAAAGGCTTAATGTCAGGAAATAGTTTGACAAATCAAAAAGATATTTGAAAAATATCCATTTACCCACTTTGATAGACCCCAGTGCAGACTGTTCAGTCTATTTTTGTTCTTTTGATTTTATTTTCTCCCTCTTGGTCTTTATTACTATTGGATTACACCTATGTCAGCAGTATCATCCATGATGATACCAGGACTGGCCCTAAAGATAAATTTTATAATCTTGGTTATGTTTATTTAAACAATAATTGGCTTTAGTACATGTGCAAGTTTTCTTATGAGTTACAGACTGTAAACAGTGAAGTTATAATCAGCATGAGGGAGGGGAGGGGATGGGTAGCTTTGATCGCAGGTGTAATCTAATACCTGAAATGATGTGATATAACATGTCTCTCTATGTACAGTATCTCCTTTACCCCTTCACTTCCATTCTCCATCTTTTGGGATCTACTAAGAATGGTTCCCAACCATTCTTTTTCAAAAAATTTTTTCTTCTGGTATTTTTTTTTTCTCTCTTCGACATTTTTGTTTCCTTTTTTTAATTTTAACACGGTGCCTGTGATTTGATCTGCATAGACATTTGTTTCTACTTGTGCTTTTTCTTCTTTGTGGCTGCGATTACAATCAGGAGATGGAAATACAAAAGAGTACCTGTTGCCATAGTAAGTATGTACTGTTCCACCTCCTCACCACCCTCCCAATTACCCCATCACCCTCCACGCCTGTGTTTGATCATTTACCCTTTTTTCCTTCTTCTGCATGGCTTCAGTAGCAGAGCTGTTCTGTGGTTTGAACTAACCCGTCTGCCGGGGTTTTGTGACCGTTCAGTCGGTCTTACCTCGGTTCTCTGAACTCTTCTGAATCTGTCTCTGTGTTGATGGGGGTTATTTCAGAGCACCTCCATCTTTCATCTCCTCAATTTTCAGCAATTCACTGTTAAAAACAAGAAGAAGAAGAAAAAAGAAATGACCATGGCAAGATGGAAGCAGTTTTATCTGACCTAAATAATAGTGACCTGGTCTAAAGAAAAGTGGAGGATGTTCCTGAAGTAAACCTCACAACCTACCAAACCTTTTATGTTAGATAACTTCTCTCTTCTTCCTGCCAATGATTCACTACTAAACTAACCAACCTCTCTTGCACATATGCACATTCTATCAATGTTATATGACCTTGTATATTTTTGTCTCATGGAAAAATCAGGTAATGTTTTGAAAATGTGTTGAATGTTGTTTGTCTTCCAGACGAGTCCTTTACCAGGTACATCAGTGCTTTATATGAGTGTCGCTTCTGATTGGCTTTGCTGAGACTCGCTGTTGGTTTCGCTTCAAAGACGGTCGAGGCCCAGAGCTGTGGCTGTGTGGTGTTTAGTCTCCATTTAATCTGTCTGTTGTTTGGCCTCATCTCTGTTCTGACAGACACGAGAGATGTGAACTGAAGACTCACATGTAGTGTTTTCTCAGGTCTTGACAAAGGGTTTTTTTTCGTGCTAGTCTCTGTTGCATGTGAGCAACATTAATGACGAACAGAGCTGTAGTTGATTTTATGGCTGACTGCACAGTGTGAGCCCGGAGCAGTGGTTTGAATGCTGTGTGGGCCACTGAGGATAGATGAGACGGTTACCTCAATAACTATCAGTAGACTGTTACTAGAAAAGCCAAACTAAATCAATGCTGGTACTAAAAAAAACAAACAAAAAAATACCATGAAACTGATTTCTGCTGTCTGATTGTACTCAAATTTACTAAAGCAAGATTGGTGATGAGCCAATTAAGCTTAAACTTTTGCTTTAGTGTTTTTGGTTAAAACATTTTTTAAAAGATAACCAGTCCAAACTAACTTCAAGTTATTGCTTCTCGAGAGCTGAGCAGTTTTGAACTGTCATTGTCAATGTCATTAAAATCTCTGAAAGCATTGCAATATACATATACATATACATATATATATATATATATACATATACATATACATATATATATATATATATATATATATATATAATATATATATATATATATATATATATATATATATATATATATATATAATATATATATATATATTTATATTTATATTTGTATTTGTGTTGTAGACTTTCACTTTTGTTTGTTTGTACACAGGGTGCAAAAGAGCAAGGGAACTGCACTCATTAAGATTTCCCTGTTTAAATGAAGGTAAAACGAAAAACGCTGTGCACCAGCGATTCAGAGAGAAAGAAAGATCATGATTAATAATAAGAGCAAAGCCTTATTTTTTTTTGTTGCTTAACACGAGTGTCTGAGGTAAACAGGAAAGACAATGAGTTCTAAAGAGAAACTTGCAGTTCATGTCTGTGATTTAATAGAAATATTGCATCTTAGTTCGCCTTTTCATCTGAGGAAAAGTGCATGTTTAGGTGTGAGGTGTTACTTTTGGCTTTTTGTAGGAACATTGCTTGTGGAAACTTTTGTGCTTTAAGGCTCTTTTAAACTGAATAGCACATAATTATATTTTTGTACATCTCAAAGTCGAGATCTGACGCCTATAACTGATTTGAATACCTCAGTCTAATAGATGGTGTAAACTAAAGAAGCCAAGTTCTCTGGACAAGTGGAGGCTTTTTAAGTAGAAAATCATGTGGATTTTACAGCTTATCAAGTGGTTAATTTGTAGTAGCTTCACTGATGTGTGAGCTCTGCAGCGCAAATCCATCAATTTGTCCTCCTAGATCAATAACTCTCACCTTCTCCCCCCACCCCTGCCCCACCAGAATCCTTGCCTGAACAAACCTATAAGGATGAGAGCGATGCAGCCACCCTGAGACAGACCCTTCCAGATTTAACACCCGATGACCCCTCCGATGCCCCAGCACTTCCTGCCGAAGACTCCGCCTCTGCCCCTGCCATCGCAGACGCCGTCGAGGGGGAGGAACCCGCTGAAGCTGGCGACCAGGAGGGTGATGAGTCTCCCAGCAAATCACCCTCTAAAAAGAAAAAGAAGTTCCGCACTCCTTCCTTTCTAAAGAAAAACAAAAAAAAGACAGAGTCCTAGATTGGAGAATGTTGGATCGGTCCTCAAGGCTGCCCTCCGCCTCTTTTAAGTTTTGCTATTTGTCTGCTATCATTGCACCCTTCGAGCAAGCCACAGTTATACACAGTTACGCTTTTTTGTTCTTTTGGTATCATTTGTCGCTGGCTTATTAACCTATTTTTCCTCGTTAGTGTGTGCCAATTTTGTATACAGTGTAAAAATGATTGCATCAGAATTTTTAATTATTAGAGGCTTTTAGTTGTGAGTGAGTGATGCATTCAGTCTTGTCCACTCCATCTGGCCTTTTGTGCATGTCTATTACTGCAGGCCCACACGCTTGATGTGAGGTTTTAGGGTTTTACCACCCTCATTTTTTTTTTTAAAAAGAGTATTACTAAACTGTTATAACCACTAGAATGTATTGGGATTGTATCAAATTGTCAAAGTGTCTTTTAAAATCCAGTGAACGCAGAAAGAGAAGCTTGTGCCCTCTCATTTAACTGGTGGTAAATTCTGACAGTAAGAACTACAAATTACATATTTCTAATTTTACCTCTGAAGCTGTGCACCCATGTAATTACATGTTAGCAGGCCAGGAGAACTACAGTTGGGATATTTTCAGTGGATTGTTTACCTATGGAAAATGCCGTCAAACAGAGTCCATATTAATGTATCCATAATCCAACATTATGATTAAATCGTCTGCATACAAGCTTAATCACATCCACGGTTTGTTGACTTTTGTTGACTTAAATTTGATTTAATCTTTCACAAACCAGATTCATTAAAAACACCCATCTGCAGTGCTGCAAACCTGCAGAAAGTTTGACCATAGTGATGTTGAGCATGACTCACAGCAAAGTGTGAGTCATCCTTGGAAGTGTCAGCAAGGCTTGTGCCTGCTGATTATTCGCAGAGGTTGATAATGTATTTACTACTGGCTGTAAGTCTTTAGTATGAAGGAATGTGTAAAAAAAACAAAATCTCAGTTTACATTTTTCATTTATTGGGATTATTGATTCTTGGCTTTATTTTGCATTTACCCCTTGATTTCTCTCTGTTGCTGTGAAGGACGGGACAGGCAGATATGCTATGTATTGTGTGAGATTTCATATTTCATCATCATATTTCTTTTATTCTTGATAATGTCTTTAATTTTTTTTTTTTTTAACTTGTTGCGCTTTTTGTCACAAAGTAGATTGAGCCATGACGACTTGCTGTGAGAGAGCACTGTGAACCTCCTCTTTTATAAACCACTGTCTGGGAACTCATACCACACACTGTAGGTTGTAGGTAGTCACAGTCTGTCATAGAAGTAGATACAGTTGTTATGGAACATGAGAGTGGTAAAGTCACTGCTGCGAAGCTGCATGATCAGTCATTTTTCAGAACCTTCAACTTGGACTTTCCTGTGTAAAAACTCCACTCTGAGCAAACAGACTTTGTCGCTGAATACCTGTGTGTTTCCAGTTGCAGTAAAGACACAATGTACACTGGAGAAGCTATTGCATTTTTGTTTTGTCATTGATGTGTAATCATTGCAAATGAGCTGTGCTTGAGGTTGCAGGGCATTAATACCAAGGCCATCTCCATGCATTGCTTCCTAATTTGGGTTTATTCATCCTGTTTTAGTGAGGGGTTCATCATCAATCTGTCCAACTCATGGTGAACCAAAAGGCAACACTGACAGGAAGCTTCACCTAACCTGAGATGCTTAAAAAACCTTGGCCTTTGTTCACTGCAGGTGGTTTACCTACAGAGCTACATATAAGCTGAGAATGTCTAACTCCTGAAGGACTGCATGTGTAGAGTGCTTAGAGCGTGTACTGTCCTTTAAATGACTGTAACTACCCCTTTTTATTTGATCTGTATTTTATTTTAGCTTTAGTGTGCTGATAATAATACTAAAGTCCTTGTATTCATGGATTTTATTTGAGTCAACTATACATTTATATCTTTTTTTTTTTTTTTTTTTTTTTTTTAATCCCACAGCTTTGCTGATTTGTATTCTCTGTCTGAAATACTTCCAATTTAAATGTGTCTCATCATTATACCATTTACAGACTTAATACTTCCACCTCTCTTTTCTCATGGTTCTGCCTCTTTTACAACCATGAATAAAAAAACACTACCTTAAAAAAACAGTATTGTGTGATTGTATTAATCTATGTAGAAGCTCAGTGCAAATAATATACTGTACAAATTACTTTACACTGGAAGAAGTGGAACCACAGCAAATATAACATATAATAATATGACATGAAAAATTGTTGATAAAAGTAAAACTCTGCAGAAACATTCACACACTGCTGTATTATGCTTATTTACATGTGTCATAGACTCTGGGTTTCTACTCCTAATGTGCCATTGCAGCTCATTCAAGCAGTTATTATAACTTAAAAGAGAGGGGAAACTCTGACACCTGGTGGACAGATGACACAGCTAATGACGCAGCTTGTCTTCATACCTGTTCTGTGTTTGTCTCCAGTATGAATGTGTGCCAATGGTAAGGCCCTCTCAAGGCACAAGGACAACCTGGCCTCAGTTGGAATAGTGTAAGAAACACGCACATAAATAGAAACAGACCCACATGAGTGTACCTATCTATTAGCCTTTGCTTGTATCGTCTACACCAGGCATGTCCAAAGTCCGGCCCGGGGGCCAATTACGGCCCGTGTTCAAATTTTCACCGGCCCGCAGCCTCTGTCATAAAATCAATAATATGCGGCCCGCCAGCACTGTTGACCACAGTATAAGATACACGCGTACAAAAAAAGCTATTTTACATTTCACCAGAAGATGGCAGTAGACCTGTGGCCGCACTCTCGCCGCCGTGACCCTTGTGTGATCCTTTCAGCCCATTTCTGACATGGCGCCTGTAACTAAAAAAAAGAAAAGTTGACAGCGAGGGCCGCCGCTTCTAGGACAAGTGGAAATCAAGAGTATTTTTCTGCTGAATTACGAATCAGTCGGCACCAACAGCTCCCTCTTGTCAACTTCTATCTCCAGCTGGATGAAAGCAGGTTCCAAGAGATTCAAACATTTGCTAAGAAAATGCTGAGCTTGTTTGTCTCGACATACTTGTGCGAGAAGACATTCTCGGTTATGAACATTAACAACAGCCGCGTGAGGACGAGACTAAGTGACTCTCACCTGTGTGACGTCTTGCGCATCAAAACCACTGTTTTTGAGCCGGACCTGGACTAGGCCTACATACTGCAGTGGAGATCTCAGTATCACCTTTCACATTAGTGCAGGCAAGATATGTGTTTAGTCCTCTGAGGTGAATAAATTCTAAAATCTCAGTGAATTTATTTTTTTGTGATGATCAAAACCACAGTTTTGAATATGCACGGACCACTGTTTTAAATTTAGAAGTTTACAGTGAGCATTTAATAGTGAATAATATGTAATGTTTCAAATGAACCTAGATATGTTTCATCTTCCCAAAAGTTTTTTTTCCAGACAGGCTTTTTCTTTATTTTATGTGGTCTTCAAATATGAAAGGCAGAGAGATTTTGGCAAAAACTTGAAAATGACAAATTCAAAGAATGTCAGGCTGAATGGTCGACCCCCACACATTTTCACCTTACCAAATCTGGCCCTCTTTGCAAAAAGTTTGGACACCCCTGGTCAACACACTACACACACACACACACACACACACACACACACACACACACACACACACACACACACACACACACTGTGAGTGAAAGTGACATTAGGTGCTAACCTTTGGACATTACAAAGGGCAGCATGAAGCTTTATTAAACAGTGCCAGTAACATTAGCTGTTAAGTTTTGTCTTCATGAATTTAATGGTAAGATAAAATGAAAACATGTCAGTTGCATTAGCTGCTAACTTGTGGAAAACAAGGCTAGTCTGAAGCTAAGCAGTGCAGTGTCACTGACTTCAGTAAGATATTATATGGCTGCCATTAACTGCCAAGCCTTTAAAATTTGGACATTTTAAGGGTAGCATTACCTAACCTTTGTACATTAGGCTAGCTGCCAACTTTTGGACTTTGTAATTAAAAAGATAGCTTTAGCTCCTAACCTTTGAATATTATAAAGCATTTTTTGCCATTTTATTTCACTTTTTTTTTTAAATATAGGCATTTATTTGAAGAAAGTTTGTGAAACTTATGATTTTTAACACTGAAAACCAGACAGAGCTAAAAAAGAGAACTGCTTATTTGATAAGCGTTGAACAACAAGCGTGTCCCAGCTGAGTACATCACTTTGTGGTGTCCCCTTGAGACACATCAGTTGTTTGGCTAAAAATAGGTGTAGGTATGTTTTGTTATTTCCAGACCTAGACACGGAGAGTGCTCTGTGTAGCTAATGAAAACTATGGATATTTTAGAAGTTACTTATGGCACAAGACATAAAAATGAATCCTGGTTCTCACGTATTTGTGCTGACGATTATTGGAGGCTGCTTTATATTATACCCCGTTTTGTATAATCCTTGCTTTATTTTGAAGGATGTATGTTGGTGGCGCTGTAGGCAATCTTACACCGGAAGTCGCTGTTGTCTACAAGTTGGATTTCAACTTTGACCCCAGTCTGTGCACGCTGGAAATGGAAACTCAGTAAAACAACGTGGATAGAGAAATATTTAAGTATTATTCGTTAAATTAAGCTTTGGCAGAGCTTCAGTGCCCCATGTTTTCCTCCGCCTGGATTTAATAACTCGACTCCTCAACTCGACTGAAAGGTAAACAAAACCGGTTTGATAATGTTACCGTGTTCACAAACTGTTGTTGGTTCATATCGAAGGTAGTTAGCTATAAAGCACCTCCACTTTTTGCCTTAGTCATTTAATTTTTTATTCAATTTCATACTTTTTCTTTGCGTATATTAGAGTCAGACGTATTTGTCTGTGGTAGTCTAAAAAGCTCACTTAGCTAATGTTAGCTAGGGGAGATGTTATTTAGGGCTAATTTGATTCAGGTGGTGTGTTAAAAATTAGTTACAAAAGATGATCTGATTCATATTAGTCTCTCGGATAGATATATCCTGATGACCAGAGTCTGTAATAGATGGATAAATAGATACTTTATTATTCCCAAAGGGAAATTGAAGTGTTACAGCAGTCACTTAAAATAAATAACTAAAAACAATGAGAAAGATAATAAAGACTGAATTATAGACAGTTACTAGAAAAAGATAAAATAGAAATGGAGTACAGACTAAATATAGAACGAAAGGGGTGAATATACAATGATAGTAATATAAAACACTGTACGTTACAGCAAGTAATTTGGATATTATGTAAAAGCTGTCATTGTACATTGAACAATGACACTGTAATGTCAGTAATGTTAGCTCATCACTCTACTACTTTGCCACAGATGGGGAAGGCACCTAAGAAGAGGAGCCTTGCCGACAAGGTCCGAAAGACCAAGACCTCTACTGAGATCAAAAACAACCCCTTTGAGGTGAAAATTAACAGGAAGAAATTTGATGTTCTGGGGAGGAAAAGCAAGCATGATGTGGGTCTGCCTGGTGTGTCTCGATCCAAAGCCATTAATAAGGTAAGAGAAAAACTCATTTTGTTAACACTGTGCTGTGAAGCCTTTTGCTCACAGCATTGTGCTGGGAGAGGGATTTTCTGCAGGAGGGACTGAGAAATTTGTAAAGACAGAAAGAACCATGGCCAAAACTAAGTACAAGTTGAAGTGAGGACACAAGTAGAATCAGCTTACTTGACTAAATGTTTCTTCTATTTTCATGACTTTGTATGTATATATGTATGTATAGCCTTGACTTAACTCTTGTTACACTCAAATTTGTAACTAATAAATAATCAGTTTTTTTGCAGCCTGTTGGATCTTAGTGTGTCAGTGTGACTGATCAGGAATGACATTCAGTGTTTTTGCAATTTTTCTCTCTGTAGAGAAAAGAGACCCTCCTGAAGGAATACAAACACAAGAGCAAGTCCAATAAATTCATAGACAGACGCTTTGGAGAGTATGACACCAAGATGGCACCAGAAGAAAAAATCCTGCAGAGGTTTGCAATGGAGAGACAGGTCAGTGGTGTGATAACGCTTTTGAATTACCTTGAAGGATACAACAGACATCAAGTCCTGACATGAAAATGGATGTAGTATTTACTGTCTAATGCTTCATTTTTCCCTGCTTTGACTTTAGTCTATAGCTTTGGCCTTCTGAAATGATCATATACTCAGACTTCTAGTGAAGCAGTAGCTCTAGCAGTTCCGTCACTTTCTTTTTGTACTTCATCTTCCATGCAGCAGATTGTGCTGTCATACATTATATACACATAAGAACAAATTGAACAGAGCAAACACCGGTCAGACTAAGCAGAGATTTTCTGCACTTCTTCCTTTGGGCTAAGAAAGTGACTACTTGTAAAAAAGTTGATTAAGTTGTTTATCTTGCTCTGTAACTAACTGCATTGACTTAACATTTTATCTCAGCGTGTCCATGATAAGAAGGATGTGTACAACCTGAACGAGGAGGAAGAGCTGACTCATTATGGCCAGTCACTGGCTGAAATGGAAAAATACAATGACCTTGTGAATAGTGATGATGAATCAGAAGAAAAAGGGCTTTTGTCTGGTGAGTATCGTCCAAGTCTAAATGTCAAATTAACTTTTTATTAAGTTAATTTAACTTAAATTACATTTTTGCATGCAGATGCTTACATATATTTATGTGGTTAAAGTGGAGAGAGCTGGTACATAATAGTGACAGTCTCTCTCTTTCTCACCTAGCTGAGCTGACCGCTTCCCACTTCGGAGGAGGAGGAGGGGGCCTCCTGAGAAAGAAGACATCTGGGGAGCAGCAGGAGGAGGAGGGAAACCAGAGGGCCAAATCCAGGCAGGAACTCATTGAAGAGCTCATTCAGAAGTCCAAGCAGGAAAAGGTGAGCCTGTAACACACTCCTGTTGATGGACACACATGTTAACAAATGTATTAAACTATCTTGTGAAATTTGATTTTATTTACAAAGGATTATGGCTGTTTACTGGCTGGTGATTGTAGTGATTGTCTTGAGGAGATGTGGCTTGGTCCAGATGATTAACTTTTGGTTTCTTAATCAGCGCGAGCGGCAGGTGCAGAGAGAGGAGGCGCAGGAGCTGACTGAGAAGCTGGATCAGGACTGGAAGAACATCCAGGCGCTGATGGTGAAAAAGACGCCAAAAGCTGAAAATGCTGACAAGCAGGAGGAGAAGCCCAAGGTAGGGATTCACCAATCAATCAGCAAATTGTTGTTGTTCCTCCACTTTGTGCTTTCTTTAGATCAGTGCCAGAGCCTGATATGTTCTTGTTGTCATTCTGCTTCCTCTCTTCCAGCTGGAAGAGTACGACATGATGGTCAGAGAGCTCGGCTTCGAGATGAAGGCTCAGCCCTCAGAGAAGATGAAAACCCCAGAGGAGCTCGCCAGGGAGGAGAGGGAGAAGCTGCAGAAACTAGAGGTACACACTCAGTGCGAGGTTGCTGTTGAACATTTTTCCCTCAGAGAAAACTTTATTTTTGACATGTTTTGATGTTGTGTGTCATAGTAGATTTATTTTTGCTCTGTGCTTTCTCCAGGCTGACCGTCTGAGGAGGATGATGGGAGATGAAGTCGGGGAAGGTGCACAGAGTCAGATCCACATGTCTGCTGATGACCTAAATGATGGCTTCATCCTGGATAAAGATGACAAGAAGATCCTTTCTTATCAGGTGTGAGACACCACAAGCTGTGGGATTTGAGGGTTAATGTCTCTGGAATACTCTTCATTGATTTTTACCTCAATAAAGAACCTTTTTTATTCATTTACCTTTTTATTTGTCTAGGATGGAAAATGGAACCTTGGGGAGGAGTCTGACGAGGACAGGGATGTAGATGAAGAAGAGGGAGAGATAGGTGAGGAGGAGGAATCAGAGGCAGAGGAGCAAGATGATGAAGATGAAGATAACGAAGATGATGAGGAGGAGGGGGAGGAGGGCAGCAGTGAAGAAGAAGAAGAAGAAGATGGCCACTCTGATCTGGACTCTGAGCAAGAAAGCGAGGATGAGGAGAGAGAACAGGAGGATAAAGAGCCCAGTGCAAAACCGAAGAAAAGTCTGAGCAAAGAGGAGCTGAAGGCCCAGCAGGATGCGGCTAAAGCAGAGCTCCCATACACATTCACTGGTAAATACACACACAAATAGATATTTTTTAAAAGAAAGGTGGTTTAATTCTTGAGTACATTTCTTTTCTTTTGGAGTTTACTTCTGATATTCATCTCAAATAGAGACATTGTAAGTATCCTGAGTGAAGATGAGATGAGTATTCATCCTCACCATTCATCCTCCCCAATCTGTTCATTCTGTTTCTCCAGCTCCAGAGAGCTACACCGATTTGAAAGATTTGCTCTCTGGCCACACCCCTGACAATCAGCGACTCATCGTGGCCAGGACTCAGAAGTCCAACCACCCTAGTTTGGCTGTTGGCAATAAGCTCAAATTGCAGGTACAATATGGAATAGGCTTTATTTTAGTAAACAAGTATCACACTTTTTTTTTAACCAGTTTCAGGTTACAAAATTATTTTATTTTATCTTATTTTATGTTTGTCTCAGAAACTGTTTGGCTTTCTGTTGGAGTACATTGGAGAACTGACCACTAGGAGTCCACCTGACCTCACCACCGTAGATAAACTTATACCGTGAGTCCAGAAAAAGTCTTTTCCTTCTCACAACTAAATAAAAATATTTACTACTGAAATCCAAATGCGTTTCTTCATCTCTCACTCCTGTTTTCTTAAATTCTCTCTAGCGAGTTGTACGCTCTGTGTCAGATGTTCCCAGAAGTAGCCTGTAAGGCCATGCAGAGCATCCTCGGAGACGCTGGTCACAGCATGGAGGAGGTGATTGAGGTCAAAGGACATGTTGCTTTCCCAGCGCTGGACATGGTATGTATTAGTTGCTGTGAATACGATAAAGATGTTAATTGTTCACTAGGATGTATAGAGATTTTTAGAGGATTTAAATCAAAGCTGCAACAATTAATGGATTCATCTGCAACTATTTTGGTAAAACGATTGTAAGCGTTTCAGTTATTTTTCAAGCAAAATGCCATGTATCTCTTAGTTCTAGTTTCACAAATATGAGGATTTGCTGTTTGTTTTTGGTAATTCAGTCATATGGATCAAATGCTTAATGATTTGATGCAAAGCATTTGCTGATGATTTTTAATATTAATCAAGTAAATAAGAGTTTCAGCCCTAGTTGTTAAATCATTTTTGAGTCTGCAGTTGTTGGTACTTTGGAATTGTATGGTTTTTGAAAAGTGAGGGAGTCATGCACTCTCACAGTTTTTTTTTTTTTTTTTTTTTTTTTTTTTTTTTTTTTTAATGTGTGTGTGTTTTTGTGTTTCAAGCTTGTCTACCTGAAGGTGACAGCGCTGCTGTTTCCTACCTCAGACTTCAGACATCCAGTTACAACTCCAGCACTGCTTTACATGAGCCAGACTCTCACCAAGGTACACACAGCCTTCAGTGTGTTATGTTATTATCTGTGTTGTTAAAGCTGTTTTTGTTCTGTTTGGTTTGTTCTTGCCTACCTACCACCTCTGTGTGTGTGTGTGTGTGTGTGTGTGTGTGTGTGTGTGTGTGTGTGTGTGTGTGTGTGTGTGTGTGTGTGTGTGTTACTTCATCATTGTTATTTCTAATGTGAGTTCACCATCTCTCTTTCGGTCTGAATCCAGCCCTTAGTCGTTATTCTTTTTGTGCTTTTCTCCATATACAATTCAGACATTTTCAAGTGTGTGTGTATATATATATATATATATATATGTATGTATGTGTGTAATTACATTGTTTCCAGATTAGAACAGCTTTCTGAAGTTAGACCGATTTCTTGAAACACTCTGTGTTTACATGGCATTTATACTGAAGCGAATCGTAATACAGATTTTCTGGGTGAGCGGATGATTGTTTTTTGGTACTGATTCCATAATCATACCTGTCTGTGTTTTTGTCTGTGATTTGTACATCTTCAGTGTCCAGTGAGATCATTACAGGATGTAATGTCGGGTTTAGTGCTGTGCTGTCTGGCAGTGGAGTACGTCTCTTTTTCAAAACGCTTCTTGCCAGAGCTCATCAACTTTCTGGCTGGAACACTACACCTGGCCGTGCAGGACAAGGCTTCTCTAGGTAGCTGCACATTGATGTGTCACAGCACATTTCCACAAGATTGTCATGCATGTTTTGGTGCCAGCGTTTGTAAGGGGAAACAGAACTGACAGACTTTGCGTTGCAGGTTACACTGTGGTGCCGCCTTTTAGGCCATCAGGGAAGAACAGTGATCTGCTGGTGTTGTCAGACTCCGAGTCCTGTAAGAGCTGGAGCAAGAAAGACCTGCCATTGTCTGCTGTCCAACACCTTGAACTCAAAAATGACCTTGACAGAGATCACCACAGGTAGGAGTGTGACGTGGTATACATGTTATTTCAGTCAGTTTGCAAAAACTTTAATATTACTTTAAAATATGAATATCAATATAGAGTTGTTGTTTTCATCACCATTGTGGTAAGCTTCTCCTGGTTTGGGTTCCTTAACGGTGAGTCGTTCAGGAGGTTTTTACCGGGAGCCAAATTATCTATCTATACTATTATATAAATGGACGAGGGGGTTAAAACCAGTGGGAACATAAAGCGGTCTAATATAAAAATCAGTGATCCACCAAATGTAAATATGGTGTGTCACTGACCTCTGGAGGCTTGGAGTTCAGAAACATCAGATCTCAGAGTGCATCTATGTAAGAATACCATGTAACAACAGGAGTGAACACTTGCATGGAGAAAATTATAGGCCCAGTATGAAGAGAGGAAGGGGGATCACAGCTTATCATGTTCAGTTTGGAACAGAATAAGATGCTGAAGAATGAAATGGTGAGACGGGAAGGAAGAGATGAAGTGAGACTGATTAATTCAAGGAAGTGATAAAAGTCAAGCTCATCTTCTGTGAGGACGAAATTGAAGCATGCTGACATGCACTCATACAGATCTCTCCTATAAGCAGTTTGTTTACCTGTAGAGACTTCATGGATCAGAGCTGATACATCCACTCGTGTGATTCTCTTGAGTCGCCAGCATGGTTTCACACGGCAGCTGGTGTGTGGGCACAAAGCAAAGCTTGCAAACAGGCTTCAGCGAACGATGGCTGTGCACAGTTTATGAGAATTACATTTTTATTTGTACTCTACTAAAATTAATACCTGTAACGTGCTATAAAACAGTGACTCAGACTCCAAAGTGGTTATATTAGAAAGACATTTAATGTCATTTATTTGCTGTACTTGAGTCACAAGGAATAAACTTATAGTATCTTTTAACGAGATTCATAATCAAATTCAAAATAATTTGTCTGAATTAACTGAAAGTATTCACTAGTTTATCCAGTGTATTTATTTGAAAGCAGCGCTTTATACAGACTGTTTTAATCCATCATGAGCAGGACCGGGTCTCGCTGTAACCCTAAATACCCGTTCAGTAAATTGTCTTTAAGTAGTCTGACCCAGTCCAGTCTCTACCACACTGTTGTGAACACGACACGTCATGTGACTCCTGTTCCTCACACCTGGTGCCCAGTCATATTCTAATATCTGTGTTCCTTCAGGCCGTACAGTGACACACACACACACACACACACACACACACACCAGCAGCTGTGTGTGTGAACAGCGTAGTAGCTGTGGTAATTATTGCCAGGGTGATACAGCATTCCTCTGAGGGGAGGTGGGGGACAGTGAGTGTACACTGAATTGAAGTGAAAGTGTATCTAAATGTGTAAAGATGAACGCATGTATTATAATTTGAGCTCATGCAGCAATAGTGACAGACAGAAGTAATGTTGAAGAATAGTTTGAGGGGTGATCAGAGTCATTTTCTATGGCGAGTTCTATGTGTGTGCTGGCTCTGTTCTTAATAACCATGAGTCAAAAAGCAAATAATAAGACTGAGATGTTCATCTATGTTCATGTATTTCTTCACAGGTTGATGTGTTTGTTTACCTGCCTGGACTTGGTGAAGCGATGCTGCCTGCTCTACAAAGACCTCAAATGCTTTCCACAAATTTTTCAGCCAATCAGAACGCTGCTTTCCAAACATCTCTCAGCCCAAACATTACCAGAGCCTTTTCAGGTTTGTCGCAGATGGGCTTGAAATAGTTAGTCTCTCACTATTTTTCAGTTTGTAGATGTATTGTAGTTTATGTTTGTACTAATGTTTGTTGCAGGAGCTTCACAGTGAGATCCTGGAGGCCATCAGCAGTGCCCCTGTGACTCACAGTACGCTGGTTTTTGAGAAGAAGAAGCCGATTCCTCTGAAGCTGCTCACACCCAAGATTGTTGAAGTGTAAGTAGTTAATGAAATGGAATTAAAAGCCTGTTTTTAACGATGTTGAAAAATTTGCCCCATTCAAAAGCTAGGATTAAACACAAAATTTTCTGGTAGTGCATCTGTTTTAATATCTCCAACACCTTTGATATTTGTCAGGCTGGACTATGGAAAGAAGCGTGGCAGCAGCAGAGAGGAAAAAGAGAGGGAGCGACTGAAGCACAAATACAAGAAGGAGTTCAAGGGCGCTCTGAGGGAGATCAGGAAGGACTCACGCTTCCTGGCCAGAGAGAAGCTCAATGAAGTCATGAACAGGTGTGGATAAAACTGAAACCTCCATGTGGAAGTGAACGAAACGCTTTTCTGGCGAAAGCCTCTTAACCTTTTCTGCATTGTGTGTTACAGAGATGCAGAGAGAAAGAGGAAGGTGAAGGAGCTCTTTGGCAGCTTGGCCACTCAGGAGGGAGAGTGGAAGGCCCTGAAGAGGAAGAAGAGGAAGTGAAGTGCAGAATTTCAGTCTCCATCATCTGTTCTTTTTCATATGGACTTCTGCTGTTCGGCTTTGAATAACAGCTTGTACAAGGTTGAAATTTGAGGAACTCGGAATTGTAAAGATTCTCTTTTATCACGAGGACAAATTTTTATACTGTTTGAGAAATAGCTGTCAGGATTGCACACCAAGTTGTCAAATATTCTGATGTAGGCGTTTGACGTGTCTGTGGATACTGTTGTTGGAAGTGTCAATCAACAAAGCAGTGAATATTTGGTTTCCATTCCCCTTTTTTTTTCCCACCAGAATCGATCTTTACACTGCGCTAAAACACAGGAACAATAAATAACTTTAAATATCTTTAATAATGGTGTCTTACATTCAGTCAACAGTGCACATATTTTTCTGTCAATGATATGAGGGTTAATGTAGTCCAAGGGTTCATTTTAGAAACAAAGTCAGAGGCTTCACCATATGACAGTTCGAACATCCAACATGCCTTATATTATCACCTGCTATTCACATGACAAAGAGTTCAAACAGGAAGTGAGTTGGTACACACGAGTTACACGAATGGTTTAACTAGTCTGACAGGAAGAGCTGGTTAAAGTTTGGTGGTTTGTGCTGGAAGATCTGTGGTTCTCTGTAGCTGTTGCTGCTGCTCAGGGTACATACGGAGCTCTTATTATACAACAGTAATCCCAAAGGTTTACTCAGTACTAAAATAGCCCCACCCTCGACTTAAAGGTCTCAGCAGCCTGGGCTGACATTTAGACACCTGCAACACTACAAGATGGCTTTGGTGCTGTTATTCGGTTGATGCTGGTTGGGAGTAAGGAGATGAGATTCTGATTTTACTGTTATATTAAAGTTTTTTGCAACATTTTAAATCATCTCACCTGTTGCAGCCTCAGTGACGACACCTCATCTCTTCCTGTAAGTGATAGTCTCTGCATCCAGGTTCAGCATGATATGCAGCAGATGATGTCAGCTGTTTCACATGCTCACCTCGTCCATAGCAAGTCTTTAGGTTGTCCTACTTATTCTTGTGTCACTTTTTAGTCCCCCCCCGGTCATTGTGGACAGCTGCTGCATCGATATCTGCTTGCGTGTTTTGCAGGCAGGCCGTCACCACCGGGCCCTGCAGTGACATTTAAATATTCGGTGTGCTTCAGGAGGTCGGCCACCTCTTCATCATGCAGCTACCTGAGGGAACTCAGCCTCAGCCATCAACTGCTGATGCATTTTCTCAGCTCAGCTCTCTGCACTGTGCCATTCTTGACCATCTTGACAGAGTTCTCACAGGATCATTTCCTCTTCCTCTAGAGACGCCAAGCGAAGCAGTCAGACTGGAAAACTGAAAAGAACGGCTGGGAGTGATTTTTAATTCAAGTCCTTGCACCATTATCTTAAATGTTTTGATTGTTCTTGATTATATGTCCTTTGATATATATGTATATATTACAACCATTTAGGAGCCTCATTCAGATTCTCTACCTACCCTACCTTCCCTTCAAGGTATCCCCACTCAATATCAACGGCTCCTTTATCATTGGTCAGGGCATCAATGACTTCTCTCATCACCTTTAATTTAAGCTCTTTACTAATGCCTGCGGAGCCTCGAACTCAGCCTGTCACTGCCCGTACACACCGAACTGTGATCCATCATATCAGTTCAATATGTTATATCACTCTGTAGTGTTATAAAAGTGAAGCTGCAGTTGAACCAGGACTCAACAGTCAAATCACATCAGGATTCTTCACATAGATGCAAATTATGAAGTTATGAAACAAACCAAAATACAAAACTTGTGTTGTCATTACAGCTGCTCTCTGCAGGGAACCATGAAGAACAGTAACAACAAGGAGTTAACTGGCTGCTTCTGGACCGCAGGGATGTTCCAGGAAACAGCTGCGGACAGGTGTGGACATTAATAAGAGTGGATGAAAAAATAATATTCTGATGCAGACAAAATACAAAGGCTTCATGAGTAAGAAATGCAAGAGAGGAGTTAAGAATTAAATAAATTATTAAAAGTTAATGTGAATTAAATGAGTACTAACCTTTATATTAACTGTTTTAGGTGATTCAAGCTTAACAAACTTAACTTTGTTAAGCTTTAAACGTGTTTTGGAGTGAGGTCATATTCAGTAGACTACACTGTTTTTTTAGTGTTTTTTTTTTTTTTTAGCTCTAAGGCAGTTTATTTTTTTGTGTGTACACATACACAGATTTGTTTTGTGGTAAAATACCTGCTGACAAGTAGCATATTATACAATGTAAGAAAAGATAAGATATGTAAGATACTGCAGCTGTAGACGGATGTGTAGTACGCAGTGTACCACGTTACAGGTGGTGAGATGCTGTGGGTCTAAAAAAACGTTGATGACGTCTTTCAGGAAGAAGCTGTTGATGGATTTGGTGGTCGTGATGTAAATGGAGCAGAACTGTCTCTCTGAGGAAAAATAGTGGAGGAGTTGGGTGCAAGGACGGACCTCTGTAAGTGCACGTCTAAGTCTCCTCTTTGTTATTACACACACTGTAGAGCCTGCAGCTGGCTGGACAGCTGCGTACAGCACATAGTCAAGGCCGACATGCTTTATTATAATAACACCCCGGCTGATTCAGTGGCTACAGGCAGGATTATTACTCTCTTTAAACCAAATGCCAAAAGACATATTTTCCTCTGATGAAAATGTACAAAACCCCCAAAAAACAGAACATCTAATCATAAATCCTTCTATTACTAAAATCCTTGGAAGATATTGAAATCCTTAAAACAACATGTTGTTATTGGTACATGTTGTCTCCTAGATGATTGTTTCACAACTAGGTGACACATGCATGCTTACACACTAACACTAACACTTACACTTACACACACTTACATTATTGTTGATGTTATCAGGGGATTGACTGGCTGTTTTTTTGTTCTCCTGTCTCATGAGATAATAACAAGAGGGAGAAGATGATGTGACATCCAGCTGAGATCAGGCGTCATAATGTGCTCATGAACTAAAATAAAACAGATGTCAACACATGTTCTTTAATAACAATGTGATCTTTAATTAAATTAGGGATGTGTGTGATGTCATCCGCAGATTGACTTATAATTAAACTCAAACTCAAAATAAACATCAAGAGATATTAAAGGATTTGAATGTGCAGTGTGTCAAAAAGAGAATAAGATGCAGTCTAATGAGGAAAATTAAATAAAAGTTATTTTATCCAACACTAAATTTATCATAGTAAATGAATCTGTAAAGTAGTAGACAGCAAAAACATTGACCAGGATCATAATTTGCATCATATCACATCATATCACATCCCCATCACTGATTATTGTTTGTAAAAGCACAAAACATTGAGGAAATGTGATAAAATTAAAAAATGCTACAAAATTGTAAAACATGCAAAAGCGCAGTCAGACAGACAAATGTGACAAACACTAAAACATATACAACAATTAAAACACAATCAATAAGGGAAATGGCTTGATAACAAGAAATAGCTGCAAATGGCCAAACATTTGAAAAAGTTGAAATGTTGTAGTGCTAACATTTTTTAATTTGGAGCATATTTCCTCGTTTCCTTGGTCACCATACTTTAAACCATTAATTATGGTTTAGAGATTCCTACACGTTTGCCTTGTTCCAACAAGTTGTTTTGATTTTTCTTCAATTGCACCATTTATTTTCGTCTTTTTCTAGCATGTGGCTCTGCACTCTATTGACCCCAAATGTGAACGTAAAGATAATTGAGCAAAGTGAGAAAAACGTCAACAACCGCATAGTTTTTACATATTTTATTCAACACTTAAATCCAAATTAATTCATATCACAGCCATTAAGCTGAACAGTGGTTTACATGCTCTTGGTTTTCAAAAGTCCATTCAGTATGAGATATATTTGTTATAGCAGTGATAACTTAAAAAATACAATACGAATGCACATATAGCTCTTAGCACTCCATTGTCCACCGCTATAAACAGTGACAGTATACAGACAAAAATAGAGAATATCATTATGCTTCCATTTCAACCAGATCACTGTCAATTTTTCATTTATATAGAGACACTTAGGTGCTTGAAGTGGTAAATTGTGGTATATTTCCATGTTTGAGTTATTGACATAACCACACAGTTGACGGAAAACCGACATATAAACACATACACATGCGCACACACAACGACCAGGTGTCCTTCTCAGTGGGAGGGAGTCACTGTAAATGACAGCTGGTCACGGACGACACACACACCTGAGGTCCCTTTCAGGACTGAAGGCACACGCATGTACACACTCACACAGCACCTCTGTTTCTCTACATTTACACATATACTGCATTACAGACATACATAACAACACACATACACATACACACACGCACACACACACACACACACACACACACACACACCCACAGACGCTGGGCACAGACTCCATAAAGGACCAAAACGAGGCACAACGGGACTTGGCAGAGCGACATGGAATGTTTCGGTCATTGATCTTTGATTGTGAAGCTCTCAGTCAGTTTAGTCGTCGGTGTCCTCCTGAGAGAGAAGAGGGACAAGAGGTGGGCTGTGAATTCCCTGTCCTTTATGCAAATGACTTCCTGCGATGGGAGCATTTTAACCTTGAGTGAAACTCCTCCATATGGCATGAAGCTGTGAAATCTCAGAAACTGTGTAAACCAGTGACGGTAATGTTGCGACAACCATTAAGACGGGTTATGTATTCCTCAGTCAGTCCTTCACCTGAGAAATGATGATTTGTTTTTCGTCTTTGGAATATTATTCTTCCGATGTTTAGAGGACAATCCAACCAAAAATGTGTCCAATTTAGAAAGCATTTAGGATATAAACCTCCACTAAATGCTGTACAATACACAAACGTTTAAATGACTTTAAAAAAATGTTGAAATAATTTAAAGGTTAATGTTTTCCTCAAACTCCTTCACCCTTAAATGTTGATTTTGTTTCAAAAGCAGGGTATTCAACTAAGAGAAGTACCATTTATGTTTATAATGTCTTAAGGGAAATTGGTGCATCTAAAAGCCTCATCTGAAAAAAACGTAAATATAGCAAAGGTTTGATCTGTTCATTCTCCCTGAGATTTTGAACTGAGAGACAATGAAAAGTCAATTTTCTCCTGTGTAGATATTGTCACTGAACATGCTGAATATGTGCACATGTAATATATTCATTTTCATGTTGAAATACTGATGCAGCTTCACATTACCAGCTGTAGATTTTATATCAGCCAGTTGCAGTCTTACCTCTGTAGCATCAGCAGGGTCAGAATCAACCGGTGACTCTGCCACGTTCTGTGCTGCCAGGGCGTCATCACCCTGAAAAAAAAGACAAAAAGAATGAATGGATAATGTGGAAACAGACAATAGAAGAAAGGAGAGGGGCTGTTGAATGCAGAAACCTGAGAAGATTTAATATGGAATGAAGAGCGCAATGAAAAGTGCCTTCAAGTGCTTGTATTTGTGCACATACTGAGAATTTTAAATCCTTCCACTTTTTCTTTCACACCGCTCCTCTCTTTTTTTTGTGTTATACTGACCCGTTTGAGAAGCCTTTTTCAACAGTTTCTTGTGGACAAATAAAGAGTAGACACAGATTGAGCTGCAACAATTAGTCAAATCATCGTTTGCTTGATCAACAGAAAATCAATCTGCAGTTATTTTAATAATCAAACAATCATTTAGTTGTTTTCTGGAGGACACTGCCAAATGTTTGGTTCCAGCTCCAAGTTTCAGTTCTTTTCTTTGTCATGCAGCGGGTGGTGGGGATTGTCGCTTGACAAGACCTTTGTCCATCGTTGCTATTAGGAGGCAATACATTATAATACATCCTCTGAGCAGCGCTAAGTGTGCAGGGCAGATTGGAGCCTACTGTGAGTTGCTATCGGAAAGTGACGAGATGGGCCGGGGTTAGCTACTTAGCATGCTAACTTCAGTAGAAGAAGAGACGTGAGAGAGACAAGAGTTAACATCGGTGTTGCTTTCCATCACAGGACACAGCTCTTGGTGAGTGACAGAATGAAGTTTGATGCTGAACTGGCAACGTTTCTTCTAGACTGGTAAGTAAACAGTTATTAATGCTAATGCTGAGTATGTAGCAATAATTGGTGGTGTAAGATCTAAAACTGTTTTGTAGCTGTGATTTGTCACAGTTTTGGAAGGCACTTACAAAGGATGTTGTCCTACTGACAGATCAGAAAACACTTCTTTGTGTAATTCTGGGACTTGTTGGTTCTGGCACATCTAACTGTCATTGCCTTTACAACAGGGACAACTTGTGATAAACCCACAGAAGAACACCTAAGCTTGAATCTGAACGACACACGGAATTCACCCCACTCTCGCTTCGTCCCCTGATACATTAAAAAGGAACTTGCACTCATTTCATAACGGTCATTATGATCGTGGTCATTTTGAGTGAGTGGGCAGCTCAGAAAGAGACGAGGCATGAAGCGCTAATGAAGGAGGTGGGTGACGTCTCTCTGGTCGAGCTCAAAAGGATGCCTTGATTACACCGTGCCACTAAAATGACCTTCCTTAATGAGGAGCGGTCACAGTGAGCTGATGTGTGTGTGTGTGTGTGTGTGTGTGTGTGTGTGTGTGTGTGTGTGATGCGCTCGCCGGCTGCTGACATAACCTTAAACCAGTTATTGCACCTACTCTTCCTGCTGTTGCATTTAACACCACCCATCAAGTCTCCCATCTGTTCACCCAGCAGAGCCAGAGAAACGCGTGCTTATGTAAATACACACACACACACACTCTTGGACCACAGTCTGCCAATAAACACCGCCTTTTCTATTTACTGTGGTCAGATTAAACTTTGGCCAAAAGTTTAAGATTTGTTCAGTCATTTTTTTTTTTTTTTTAGGACAAATCAAACCTGAGATGACTGTGTAAACCATAATCTTCCAAAGCAAAATCAAAGCCAACACCTCACCTACGATTACTGTGTTGTTTCAGAGCAATTTTCAAGCAGAAATTGCTTCCTGGGGGATATGAAATACAGCGGCCTCTTTTATTGCATGTCGCTGAAAAGATCTGAGCAATAAGACGTGTTTGTTGAGACCATTTTCTATTTTCTGTCATGTATCCTCCTCTGCTGTCCAGCACTCTGCCCACCACTCTGTCTGCTCTGCTATCTCATTGTCATTTTCATCTCCTTCTACCTTTCTGGCGTTTGTGTCTCCTGATATGAGTCACCAGCAGCTGATGAATTGGTGAAACGACCAGATGAAGAGATTAATCAAGACTCAGCATGCCACCATCCTCTGTTTGCTTGTGTGTACGTGTGTGTGTCTGTCACAGGAGACAATCTTTGATGGGCTCTCTCAACCTGGCATCAATTTTTAAAATGAAATCAATATTAATGATGTTTAATGGCTGAGCACATGGGAATGATGGTTGAATGAGGACAATCTGCTGCTGTCTGCATGTCAGTCTCTTGCTGGGAATACCAAGATTTAAAAAATCTGTGGGTTTATTCCTCTATCAGTCAGTCCACCATCTTTCCATCAGTCAGTCCACAACCTCCCCGTTTGTCCATCTGTTTGTCTGTTCTGCTTTTGGCTCGTCGGGGTTCCTCATAATGAGGCTGATCACATTCCTGGTGGAGCTTGATCACTGTTTTATCCCTAAGGGTGTATATCACGATTAGTGATCTAGCTGCCTTTAATAACACAACTGCAACGAAAGATGAAAGGATTTGATTGGGTATTCGTGGGAAAATATCATCTTTTGATAATGGAAATCAAATGCATGCAGGGCAAAAAAAAGATGGAGTTGGGGAGAAGATTTGTTGATTGCCTCAGTGAAAGAGCTGCTGAAAAACATTTTGTTCAGGTGTCATTTGTTGCCACTGGCAGGAAAATAACTCGATCATTTCTTTGGTGTCTTATCTTTTTATAATGAACTTTTCACTAATCACAGCTAATTAAAGCAGAGCTGAAGATGCGCATGTGCGTATGTGCGTGTGTTCTGTTATCGCTTGGTGTCAAAAATGTTGTTATTGATTCCCTTGTGTTTCATCACTAATTAAGGGATGGGAACTCGAGCATCACAACAAACATTCAACAAAGTGTTTGCGTTGCCCGGGGAAATATTTGATTGGCTTATCATTTCCTGCTACTCTCAGCGATGTTATGAGAGAAGAGGGTAATTACAGGCAAATTTAACTGTCCCCTCAGAATTACATCCAATTTTAACACCTTATTAATACAGATGTATGACAGAGGAAG
Organism: Seriola aureovittata; assembly: GCF_021018895.1. NCBI lineage: Eukaryota > Metazoa > Chordata > Actinopteri > Carangiformes > Carangidae > Seriola > Seriola aureovittata. The sequence goes on along the minus strand of NC_079381.1, from coordinate 16,205,607 downwards.
TACGGGGGAGTGTGACTGCTACTGTGTGACGACATATGAAAAACATGCGAAAGCAGTGTTTTTCAGTTAAGAAAAAAAAAAAGAAGCAGAGCATGAGCACAAGGACCGTCTGTCCCTCGTAGAGTTTGTCTAGTTTGAATGCTCAAGAGTTCCTGCGCTTGTAAGAGCTGGTGTTGAGTAAAAGTGAGAAAGTAGTGGTTTAGGGTGAAAGTCTTTCACATGTCGCCAGTTGTAATTAAAGGTGCCTCACAAGGTTTTCTTGTAAACAAACAAGAAAGTGTTGAATGCATTTCCTTCCTCCTAAAGTAGATTTTTGTGAATATTTTGAAACCTGCCTTGTTCACAACCATGGCAGTTGACAGCAGTCTTCTTCATCACAACCTTATTGCGTCATTACAGCGCTTTCCTGCACATTACAGTACGACAATGTGTGATGAGTGTGTATTGCATCATCAAGTATGCATGCATTAGATGTAAATGAAAGAGACCTACTTGTGAAAACATTGCTCCACAGTTCTACTAGTGATTGAACTTTTGCTATTTTATTTTTGTGGCAAAAGTTGTTAAATTTACCCGTAGCACATGCAAAATCCATGAATTCTTGTTGTTTCACATGTGGTTTTTAATGTGAATATTACATGCGGAAAAAATGCCTTAGATCAAATGTGAAATATATGAAAAGCAGTGTGCTCCACATGTGATTAACATGTAAAATAATACACGGTTCTTTCATTTCTTTTATTTTAATGCTAAATGTACAGTAATACGCCCTAAAATCATCCTGTAACTAATCTGTACTCTTGAATTTTTAAATTGTAGACTCCCACATTGCTTAAGCCCCAAATTACGACCCTGACTGTATCTACAAAAATCTACAGGAAGAGCTAGTGAAATAAAGCTAAAGACCAGGAGAGAGTGAAATAGAAAGATACAGACAGCAAAATGTAGCGTAAAAGAACCCACTGACAAGGGGAAAGAAGAATCATTTTTCATATTTGTGTGAGTGTCGCAGCAGTAAATTGTTTTCTACTGTAAACTGCCTTTACCTCCTCCTTTGGACAAACGAAGGCCAGACTGACTGATGAACAATGCAGGAAAAGCTAACAATATGTAACGGCTTTGGTTTCAGAGAAGAAACACACACAGCAGATAAGATAAGAGAGGGCAAATGATTCAAGGTCAGGAGGCCATTTTGACACGGTGGAGACTTATAACTGACAGCCAGTGGCATGAAATGGAGGGATGTGCTGTGCTGCAAACCACCATTTCTAAAGGCGTGTTTAATTTTATACTGGTAGGTCTGAGGAGAAGAGTAAGCATTCATCATGTCTAGTCGCATTAAAGTTGAACTGAGATTTGAATTTTTCTCACTTCTTCAGTAAGGAAATATAGAATATAATGAAATTTTATAATGATGAAATCATAAAACTGTTCCATGGACATATTCGTGGAAAAAGTGTCTAAGTATCGAGCCTGTATGTTTCCCATGGCAACAGTTGAACGATATGTGAGGGTCGCCGTTGCTAGTGTGTTTGCCAAAACACAGTGTCAATTTTAATGCTGCCCTATTGACTGGAGCACGTCACAGCCCTGTATAGCCTACACATGTTGATAGAAGATGCTAACTTACTCATGTTAACACTGATTCCCACTTGATGTCACTTTTTATTCATGTTATTTCAACACCTGCTGAGTCATTGTCAGCTCCCGCACACTCAGTGTTGTGTTCTTCCCACACTGGAGGCACCTAGCTAGCATTAGCAGTCTCTCTTTCGTGGCTCCAGATGTTGTCATGGCAAATGACAAGACTGTCAAAATTAACAAGTAGTCCTGTCACTTCAGCACTTCTTATATTATGCTGCGTTCACATTATATCATTTACGGTGCATTTATTTTAGCCTCCAACTTGGACGTATCAGGAATTTTTGACACCATCAATACCACTTGGTGAAAAGAACTACAGAGATATCAGCAAACTGAGTGGATGCAGGTAGATCACCAATTCCATCAAAATAAAATCCGATATCAACATTAATACAGTTTATTTAGCTAATTTTATAGGAGCTAGATAGCAAAATTATTCTGGCGAACACTTGTCACATTGGCCTGTTACTTTCTCCTGGCTCGATATACGCCCGGTTCCACAGCCCAAGTCCGGTCCACGTATAGCATGACTGTTAAATGCTATTTCCACATCTGGACCGATTCTGCTGCACACAAAAAAAAGTCATCCAACACTGGAGGATAACAGCTGGAACCAGCCCAGATGTGGAAGCAAATAGGCCAGACTTGGGCTGAAGATCCAAGCCTATGTTGGGCCAGAAGTTTCATTTTGCTATCTTAAATGCGTAACGTGAAATCAGCTCATTTTGTTTTGCCGGTGTGACTACAAGGTTAGCACTGTGGCTAACCACCGTGGGATAATGTCTGTTCTTCCCATTCTCCTGACATTACCCTGTGATTTGAATCACACCTTAGCAATGGCTAACAACTTCAGCCCACCAAACCTGCCAGTTGTATTATGAACTATTTTTAGTGCCTGTCCATAAAGATATTGAACAGGCATATTGTCATTGTCAGAACTAAAGCCCACTGGGGAACACTATTCTAGATGCTTCTACCACAGCTCAAGAACTGCAGAATTAAAACTAACAACATTTTAAGTCAAGTCAAAACACACAGAGTATATATAAGTATTCTAATTAATTACCAAAAATTAATTTTTATTTTCGATTCTAATTTAAATCAAAGGCATTTTTCTTACTTGTTTGGCTGGATCCTTCTTGACCAATCCGGTGGCAGCAGCAATATTGCCTGCACCCTCCACAGTTTTCTGGGCCACAGCTGTAACCCCGGTAACCACCGCTCCACCCACCTGAGACACTCCAGACACAGTTTTACCTGCAACTGAAGTCACAAAAGAAGGAGAGAGGGGGAGGGCATTTCAGGAGGGTGTATCTCTAAAGAGTCGCAATACCTGTGAGGATTGGCTTGCATAAAAAGATAAACATGACACACATCTCACAAAACTGGATTTCAAAGCTTCCACAGTGATGGGAAGGAAACATAATGTCAGCGGTGCAGCCCTTTAGTGACTTACTACTCTCACTTCATAAATAGTACTTTGAATATAGAGTAGCATTGTAGCATTGAGATAAATCTGGATGAAACACTAAATAGCTTCCAAAATGTTTGTTATTTTACCTGTTTTCTTCCTATTCTCGCATTAGTGTTATTGTCAAATGTAATGGAAGCTCTACAGAGTTCTAAGTGTTATCAAATACTCGGCTGCCTCTTCTTCAAACGCCCTACAGAGTTATTTAAAACCAGATACCTAATATCATTTGGTAAACTGAAAGTCCTCAGGAACAGCCTGGAGGCCTTTTCCTTTCAAAACCCTTCTACACTGACTTTCACCCCGCCTTTTATTGTCTGAGCAATGCATTGTTTCGTTTGTGGTTTTGCATAGCAGTACTTCTGGTTTCACATTTGTTTCCTATGAATTTTATGGAAACTTTTTGTTTTACTGATATTTTGTAAAATTTTATAAAATAAGCTTGGCCTCTTTGTTGAATTAAGGCTAAAACATCAGTCAACATTGATATTGTTAGCATACAATAAATGCATTTTCCGATCCTTTTACAACAAGTGCTCAGTTTAGGGTCACACTGTGCTAAAAGCTGCTGTTTTATTGTCTTGTGTTGGTTTTTTCTACAGCAGTGATTCCCAACATGGAGATCAGGACCCAAAATAATCATTTGTTTTCATAAATTTCCACTGATCTTTTCTTTTTTCCAACAAATTACTGGATAAATGTAAGTGTCAGCACTTTTTAAGAAGTCAGACCAAAAACAACGAAAAAAAAAAAACACATCTCTGTCTGTTCACAATTGGTAGACATACACAGCTGATGATTTTGGGTCACAAGCGTCAACAAGCCAAAAAGGTGGAGACCCAATGGTCTGTGCTGTAACACAATGGAGTCCAACAGTGTGACACATAATAATTAATCATGACTCAGCTGCTCTTTGCTTACAGGGCAACATCTCTGCTTGTCGGGAAAGCAGATTATCAGATCATGAGTCTAATGTAAGCCACTTGGTCCCACTGATAGAAATGATACCATCCATCCTCCCTTATTTAAAGGCTTTTTATAAAACACTCTGCCATCCGTTTTTTTCTCTCGTATAATCCCAGCTTCCTAAACACTAACAATACTTCTAATAATGTAAAGCCAACAATGTAGAGCCATTTTCCTGGATGCCTACAGCAGCCAGTGTCCCTCAGCTTCTCTGCTTGTTATGTTTGAGAGAAATGGCACGGCCTGCACACATGGCCCACAGGGAGTTAGGACGGTTGTGTTGAGTCAGGCGGTGAAATATGCCACTTACTCACCTGCAGAGTTACAGTACATCTCTCTTATTGACCGCCAGAGGATCCAGTTAGATTACACTCTTTTTTGCCTTTATGTCTAGATTAGATCTACTGTACTTGTGTAAAAATCCTGTCATGACCGGCTGGTTGCAAAATGTGTAAATTCATGCTCTGATTTTTCAGAGCAACATGGGAATGGAACAGATGTATTTACGTCTGCATTAATGTGTGCTGTTACCTGTTGTGACTCCATCCTTCGTTTTGGTACCTGAAAGGAAATGCAGGTGAAGCTCAATTAGTCAAAAATAGGAATACAGTAAATGATCAAAATACCCAGTTTTATACAGGCTCAGAATTGTGTATTAAATTGATAATAATAATAATTAACCAATAACTTTTCAAAGCTTTCTGTCCCATTTTCAAATGAAATGATCATCAGTCAAATTAATTCTCAGCACCCACCTACAAACATAACCCCATCTTTCGTCATCTCAGCTGCTCCAGTCACTCCCTGCTTGGTTTTCTCCGCCGCTGCCACGACCCCATCCTTGGCTTTAGAGAAACCCTTCATAAACGCGTCCATGGCTGCTTGATTGGCTCCCAAATAACACACAGCTGTGAGGATGTCAAAACAGGGCGCAATGAGATCTGGGCACTCCCGGATGAAGTGAGGCGCTCGGTGTTAAAACGAGTGACAAGACACACACACACACACACACACACACACACACACACACACACACACGCACAAAACGATGCCACCGCCCTACTTTTCTTTGGTTTGTCAAGCCAATATCACCGTCTGAAATATGTGTGCTGTTGATACAAGCAGCTCTGAAAAATCCCACCTGTAGGAATTGGTTTCAGCCCAGCTGCGAAACCATGAATGGATTTACTATCAATTTCAATAAAAGAAATAAATAAATAGAAACTGAGCTATTGTATTGCAGTGCGATAGGGAAAAACAAATCGTGTAGCAGCTGATATTCCAAAATAGAGAATTAAAAATATATATTACGAGTAGAAAGGCAAGAAATCAAAGAGCTGTGCTCCACGCACCTGTTTGCTTCAACTTCCTTTGAAGCGAGATTGTGATGAGTCTTCCGGGATGACAGCGGAGATTCCCCCCAAAGAGCAGTCGAACCGGTTTATTGTCTCCAAACTACAACTACTACTAACGACCGTGCGTGTAGTATTGTCTGCTGAACAGACAGACGGACACAGACAGAGTGAGACAGACAGACAGACGCTCCACAGGTTTGACAGTAGACGCCTCCCACGCCTCGGCGATGGAGAAAGAGCGATTAAACCCCGTGATGCTGATGCGAGAGAAGAGATGCTCCGCTGCCTGTCTGTCTGTCTGTCTGCAACACACACACACACACACACACACACACACACACACACACACACACATACACACACACACACACACACACACACACACACACACACACACACACACACACACACACACACACACACACACACAGATTACGTAGCTCTCTCTCTTTGCTCGTGGGTTGCCCACAGCGTGTAGGTGCAGCAAGCAAAATCATCGGTCGGCTCAATACATCTGCGGCCGAACCGCCAATTAGTGGCAGTGTAATTATGTAAGAAAACACTACTGGGCTGTTCAGTGCCCCCACATGTGAGTAAGATGTTAACTACAGCTGCACGGCGGGTCGCTGATGATTTTTTTTGTAAAGGCCATGTTGCGATTGGCTCGTGGTAAATCAGACTCGTCACAACTCGTATTGAATTTTACAGATTTTTGGTTAAAAAACTTTGGTTCCCCTTTTTAAATAAGGACAGCTTTCATAAAGAGTTTACGAGTTGTAATGGTTTCATTAACGGTTAAACGATAACAATTTATTAATGCATTATAGATTAGATGAAGGGCATTAATAACAACAAGTTTTGGGTTGCCAGTTTTCGAACTCACCACTTAAAAGGTTTGCAGACGATCTGAACCAAAATCTGTCTAATCAGTTTATTAACAACTTTATTAACAACGTGTACTCTTTCTGTTTGTCAAGAATGCAGTTATAAATGTTTAGTCTGTTGCTCCTCAATCAGCTCATGGGATTCCCATATGGTACCACTTTCTAATAAGACACTCCTTAAATGATAGCTTATCATAATAAGCCATGGTGTCTGCAGAAAGTGAAAAACCCCATGAGGGTTTACTAATGAATTACAATCTCAATTTTACTAAAACAACAACAAATACAACAACAGAATATATTGTAAAGCTGCATTTTTTCACAACCTGGCAACCATAAATGTGTTATTAACAAGGTGCAAGAGGTGCCTTATTAGAAAGAGGTACCAGTTATTACTAATAAATAATTAATAAAGGGTTTGAACATCACATCGTAAGTAGAGGATTTTGGTTCCAGATTGTCTGGAGCCCTTTCCTAGATATATGTGGTCAAATGTTCTAACTAGTCAAAAGGAATTTTTACAGGCAACCCAGAACCTCTCCCTATTCACTTTCTTATAACAAATCTATAACGGATTTGTTAATGATTCATTAAGCATTAATAAGGTCAAGTTAAAACTTGATAACCCTTGCTAAAGGGTGTCTTATTAGAAAGTGATACTCATAGTAAACTCTACCATAGGACACGATCATAGTAGGCTACTGTAATACTTTACTCGGATATAGGCTACAGTTTACGTAGGTTTAAGGGATGATATGAGTCAAGCTTAGATAATCTTCTCCTCCTCTTATGACATTTTCTTCTTCACCCACCTTCTTTTCCCTCCTTCATTCCTGCATGTTCTTTCCATGTCTCCTTTTCATCGTGTCTTGTGCTGCTGTGTATGTATGTAACCGTTCCAGTCTATTTGGGATAGTTTGGTTGTCAGTGGTGTGAAACACAAGTCTAACCATCTATGGTGTATGCAAACAGCAGCCAAGTAATAAAAATAAACCTCTAGTGAAATTCATAAACAGTGGTGTGATAGTGGAGCAATGGCCAAGGAAAGTTTATTTGTACAGCAAATTTCGTACCCATTCAAAATGCTTTGCATGATGCATTCAAACGATATCACAGCACAGGCTTTTTTGCAATTTGTCCTCAGAGAAATCAGAGCCATATTCCACATTTGTATAAAACCACAAAGAAAACATAATGACATGTCATGATCATATTGAAACTAAAGAGGACACCAGTGAAAAATAAGGACAGCTAATAAAGAAATAAACACAAATAAAACATTTTCTGTGCTGAGTTACAGACAGCCCTCATGAAGCTTAACATCTTAGGCGTGGTTTACAGTGGGCTCAGATGAACGGGAACTTGCAGGGGTTGAAACCACAGTTGCATGTTAGACTGGCCTGATTGCGGTATCGAGATGAACACAGGCTCAGCCAAGCTGCAGCTTAACTACACCGAGTGTCTGAGCCGCAGGCGTGTCAGACAACCTCAACATCCTGTAGCACAGGAGGCAGCGTGCCTGATGGCTTACCAGCATCATTGTTACCATCATACATTGTGCCCTGCAATGTTTTAAGCACCGTTCACATTTCCACATCGTTGTACAATTACCAACAATTGTAGATTTAATAGCATGCTTGCATATTTTTTTTGTCATTTTTAGCATAGTGTCATACCGCTGTAAAATTTCCTTTTGACTTTATTTTAGCATTCATGTCTCAATTCAACTCTTGTTATGTGCTATATATTCTATTCATAGCTTTGACTTATTTTTTTTTCACTGTCTCATCAATCATTACATGGGCCAACTCACAGATTTATCCACCTTCGTCTTTATTCCAGTTTATTTATCTACTTTATTTTTATATTAAATGGCCACGCCAAAAACAATCTGTCCGGTAGGCTGCACCACTTCCTCCTCTAAAAACCCAGTCTTTTGTTTAATGTAATGTCTGTCTCACTTACCTATGTCATGTGTTCAATCACCTGACAATTGATCACTAATTACACTGAGAGTGGTGTTGTGTACCTTTTTATTAAGCTTGTCATCTTTGACAGGGACGTGATGACTCAGTGCAACACTGACAATAAGTCATGCTCCACCAATGAATCAAATGAAGTGAGAAATCGTTTCCCTGTTAAGTTTCTTCCAGTTTGAAAACTTGCTTGTGATAGGTGACTTCTAATAAGTAATATTGTCCTAAATATTTCTGTATGTGCATCGGACTATAGCACCATTTCCACTGAGCTTCCTGCAGTGACAGTAATCTGTCACATATACAATATTAGCTTACACTTAAACTACGGTTGGAATTGTTCTGACAATACATACAGAATATGATTATATGAATATAATTATTCATATATGACATTTAATTATAGCAGTGTCTTCAAAAAAAAATATACACAGTGAAAGATCTGAAACTTAGAAATAAGTAAAATGATCTGAGCTGTATAAATCTGTTCTGTTACTGAACTTTATGATATTAAACCTGAGTTAAACCAAGTCAGCTGTAGGTTCACGTCAGAGCTCAGGAACAGTGACCTCTACAGGTGGTAGAGACCAGGATCAGGCTAAACCACATGGTGCTTCTGAGGACATAGCAATGAAGTTAACTTTGGTTTAAACAATTTATGTTGCATATAAATCCAACCGTATAGGAGGCACTGGAGGGTCGACCATACATTCACACTGTGAGCTTCTTATGTGGTATGTGTCACTCCTGGCGGTGCAAGAGGTGCTCTAGTTTCATCCATGAATTGGTATAGAGTTGCAGTGCATGGAAACGTGGCATTTGTGTCTCTTTTCTCATTTCGGATGCATTTCTGTAATTTTGTAGCTGCAAATAAAAAAAACATGTCTTACTGTCTAAATTGGCATAAGGAAGTTAGATGGTCCACCACTTTGGCCCAGACTGAAATATTCCAACAATTCTTAAATGAATTGCCTTTGAAATTTTCCACAGACATTCATAGTCCCCATAAAAACCCTAATGACTTTGTTGATGCCCTGATTTTTCATCAGTTTGGTGTACTAGCATGGCTGTGGGTGACAGGTGAGGAGCAAATCACTTCATATTCAGCTCATTTTAACCATTCTGCCCAAGTGCTGCACTGCTGCGGCCTACAGTAATACTATGAAGCCTGTTGGGTGTATTTCACAAAGGCTGGTCCATATAGATTTCAAGCTGGGCACTCACAGTGGTATCACACACCAAAAAATAGCTCAAATCAAGAAAAGAACTTGTAAAATGTTGTATTTAATAATATTTAATAAACCCGCAAAGTTACAGATCAGGAAGACAGAATGATAATAGTCCCATTGATGGAGTGTGGATGATACATGCTGGTGAAAACACTAAGAAATCAATGTCTTCCTGAAGGTTACCCATTGAACCTGAGTTGGCATCTCCCTCTTGAGAAACCAGATGGCCTCAAAGCTTTTCCCTCCACTACCATTCTGTAGGTTTCTACTCGTCTCCCCACTCAGAGCCCGAGTCCCTGCCAAAGTCTGTTGCTAAGTTTTCTGCCGGTGAATCATCATCCACCATCCACACCCACAGACACAAAGAGTATTTTGCTCCTATGTGTGAAACTCTATTCATCGTTAAAGACTCATTCTTCCACAGAGAGATCAGGGCACAGGATCAGCTGTAGAGGTCGCTCACAACCTTTTAGTCGATGATATCATGAAATAATGACACGTGGTTTCACTGGATGGTCATTGGATCACCAGGTTAATTATCAGAGACTGAAAACCTACTCAGTAATTAACCACAGAACAAGCACAAATTACAGAGGATCATATCAATAGACATATTTTTTATCACTGCAGATACATTCTCTGTCATATAGACGATCTGCAGAATGACCTAATGAGCTAAAGAGCAGCAGGTGTTCAATGACTTACTCAAAGGCCATTTCAGTTGGTGTAATCCATATTTATGGTTTTAGCATTTAAACAAATGCTGGCTAAAGACGCAGACAAACATTCATGTAATCGAGCTCAGGCTCCATCATAGAGCCTGAGCCAAAAGACAAACAAAAACTTAAATCACTTCCAGGGGGAAAATCCTTCATCAATTAAAGGGACAGATGAAGGGCAGGGCCGAAAGCACATAACGCTCTGATAAGAGGGATGTTCTCCACAACTCCCTTTTAATCTCAGTTTCACAGAGTTAAACTCTGCGTTTTAGCATCTTAAATAAACACAGTTCTTGTCATGTCAAAGTAGTATTTTGTCATTTGCATGAAGATACAATGCATGTTATGTGTTCAGTTGCTCACAGTATCACTGGTGCTTCACCGTGCTGTCAATCAGATGCTAGGGAGCGGAGCCATTATGGCCCCATGTCATTCATCAATAGCTACGGGGGACAAGCCAGGCTCATTACTGTCTGTGCTGGTGAGCCACAGGCTCAGTATGATGCAGTGGCAGTGCAGCAGCCCACAGGCTCAATTACAGGACCCGATGGATTCCACACTAATAGCAATGTAATAGCATCGACTTTTACTCAGACTAGTGTATGTAGAAATCTGTAATCCTCCCTTGGTCTGCGTGAGTGTTCAAATCACACAGCAGGACATTTTATACTGACCATTGATGCGTAGTGGTGTTTATACAGTTGTAACTGGTGGTAACTGGGGAGAGGGTTCACTGATTTTTGCTTTTGTTGTTGTTCATCAAATCTTGAGAGACTACATAAAATTGAACAAATATGAATTGTTTGTGTTACTCTGTTGTAATGATTTCTGTCGTCCTTCAGTTTTGAATTTGACCACGAACAAACAAAAGACAAGAGACCATAGAGAAGACACAAAGAGCCAAAACAGAAAGAGACAAATGCAGAGGTGGTACATGGTTTGAATGAGGTCAAAAGTCTTTATAATCAGATACAAAGTTCCCCCACAGTGATTGATCATTGTTGAATATATAGATCTAAAATAAACATAGCGCACACGTGAAACACACACTTTGATCTAGTGATTCACAGTTTTTTGGGGTTTTTTTTGTGAGACATTTGCCACAGTCCTGTCAGATAAACTTAAGTACCCCTTCATCAACACTGGCCATCATGTTCCAAAAGTGTTCATTTAAATGATTGAATATTTTAAACTGGATATGATTTGATGGCTAGTTACAATATGTTTTTCATACAACTGAACAGTCAGCGTTAGGCTGATTTCCATTCACTTTTATCTCTCAATTCTAACCATTTATCGTTTGAGCTAAAGCAGACAATTTTTTCACACCGTCTTACTTGTAACAAGGTTGTTCTGGTATTAACACTGACTCAATAAGTTGATATATATATATATATATATATATATATATATATATTTTTTTTTTTAATGAAATCATAATTACTTTTTTTTTTCTCAAATCCATCCATTGAGGTTCTCCATGATCTTTCCATCTTTCCCCACGGTGAACTGTAGAAATACCCCCTGTTGAGAGTCACTGATCAAAAAATGTATTTACTGTGCAATGACTCAGTATCAATATCTTTTGTGGAAAAGAAAGATTGAACATAAGCTCTGACAGAAAGAGCCTCTAATAGATCTGATACAGATCCAACAGTTGGCTGAAAGAGTTTCCCTCTACACCGCAGGCCATACACACGTTGGTCTATACATTTTGCAGTACTCAGTGATACTGTATGTCTCAAAGACACTGTCATACATTTGTTTTTTAGGTCAGAAAGGGCAGGGGTGCCAGTAAACCAATATCATTCATCTCACTGTCTGCTGCACCGCTCTGGATCGTTATGGTGGGCTCATTTTCTCAGACACGCTCTGACATCATAGATCATTTTGACGATAAAGAATGAATGAAAGGTTTGTCGCTGTAAATCATTGAACAGCAGTCAAACACAGACGAAAAGTAGTAGATTAGCACATCCTCGTCATGTTTGATGCACAGCCTAGAAAGAGGTATACGTCAAGCAAATGCAGTTTCTGTCATCAGTGGTGTCAATCAATAATGAGTAATCCATAATAACATACTGCTCACAATGAGTCCACTGAACAAAAAATGTAATAATTGAAAACTCTACTTTAGTTTTATTTAAAAACAGGAGGAAAATGACTGTGAGCAGCAGAAAATGACCCTTTTACTTTTTTCAAGTTGTACTTCTCCGTTGAATTCTTTCTAAATGACTGAGTGAATCACCGTCAGCCTCAGTGAGTCATCGTTGAGGAAGATTACATGAGTCATGGTAGTTGTATCTTAAAATCTGTTTTGGGGTGTTTTGATAGACGTTGCCTGAAAGAAGGCTTTGCCATCCTTTGTACATCTGTTGTACAGTGCTGACTAATGTGTTGAAATCTTGGTGCTGTCAGGACATTACAGCGTGTGCATGAAAAGAGGAAGACACAGTCTGGTGCTGCACAGTGACCAGTGAGGCATAAAGACGGAGGCTTATATGGATAAAGACACATCAAAATCTCAGTGTGGCTGTGCAGCTCTGCACCACTGCTGTCACCGGTGGCCACGCGGTAATTGCCATGTTTGTTCCTCTTTTTCTCTTTCTTTTTCTATGCATGCATGTGTGTGTGTGTGTGTGTGTGTGTGTGTGTGTGTGTGTGCGAGTGAGTGAGTGCACGTGTGTGTGGGAGTGTCCATCGTGTGCATCCAAACCAGACTGGTGCTGATGACATAAAAGCATAGGACCTTACAGTGAAACTTCCAGTCCAGCCTCATTAAAGACGGACTGACTGAGATCTAAAGCTGGACAGAGACTGAGGGACTGAAAACTGAAAATCACACCGATAATAAAACAAATGATGAACCTATTTAATTGAAATAAGAATAAGGATTTTCACCACCAGCAGCACTGCTACTAATGACATTAACAATGATGCCACAATGTCACGCATGAAGCACCAAACTGCCATTATCATTTCGATGAAATATTCATAGCAAGTTCAGGTGTCAACTGTTTCATGTGAATTGATGTTGTGTTATGTGGTGCCACCTACTGTAAGACGGATGCTACAGCTGTTTGAACCCACTCACCTGGATGGGAGCAGAACCAGAGATATTAAAATCCATGGATCACTCAGACACATAAAGCTGTGACTCTAACTGCATCTGAATTGTCTTCGAATTCACACTATCAGCTGATTCATGTTTGTCTCAAGAGCACATTTCAGACAGGACGAGTCGAGTGCATTTCAAAGGACATTAGTCTCCCTTCAACTGGTTAATATGCTTGTCTTTATCATTTTCTTTTTCTGGTTCCAGGTGTATTTGTGTAGACGGATCGACACTGGGAATATCAGGGTGATGAATCCATCACATATTTAGAGGTTGTTGTTTCTTTCTCTTTGCTTTATCTTTTGCTAATTAGTATCAATTGTCAAAATTGAAAAGCAACCACCCCCCCCCCAAAAAAAAAAAAAAAAAAAACAACAACAACAAGAAAACATATTTTCTTTTCTCTTTTGGTGACGCATCCATCCCAATAATGGCTCGCAGACTCTCACTCTCACTGCATTTGCCTGGACATTGTCCATGCTTTGAATCATCAGACACTTGGCAGACCGTGGAGGAGCGATGACTGTTTGTCAGTGAGTTAGTCACTCCTTTGGGCGTTGGTAGATATTCCATTGCGAAGGTGGGTGCAGCCGCAAGAGGTGAAAAGGTGATCATCTGTTTGTATCAAAGGTGTCTAAGGGCACCGTGGAGTGCCTGACTGTGGTTACCATGCAAAGGATGATTGCTGATTTCAGGTTATTACCAGTTCAGCATGTATTTGTTGACATTTGATATTTATATATAATACCCAGATATTTCACAGCAAATATTTTACACTTTGTCTTACATATGTTTAAATTTATTACACTTTATTTAATTAAACATTATGTATTTTATATAATACTTTTTGTTAACTTAATGTTGAATTTTTCCCCATAATAATTCTACATTGGTTTCAGTCTTTTTCTTAATAACTGTGTAACTGGAAAAAATTAAAATAATAATTAGGTTCATATTTGTTATATTTCGTCCACCTACATCTACTGTATGTGTTATATTATTACATTACTTTATGATGTTATAGTTTTTCCCTCTCAGATGACGAAATACAGTAGCTGTGCAGATGAGGAGGTAACTTTGTTTTCTACTATTGTTCACCGCTTCACAAGCTTCAGTTCTGTACCCTTCGTTTACAGAAATGCTTAGAGGATAATTCATTTCTGCTTTCCTCAGTTGTTACTTCCTTGTTCCCCATAGGTATGTATTCCTCTGCTGTACGAATCTACTTCTGCACCAGTACAAAACGGTAAGTACGTCATCAGTATCTGAATCAAAATAACACTATAAATCATGAGCTGTGGTCATTTTTGTAATTTTGAACTGTACATGGATAAATTAACCTTTACTTAATTTTGAAGTCAGTAACGCCAGCTCTACATTCCTCTTACTTAATGAGTCATAGAGGAAACATGGGATGGTGTGATTAGTTTCACCCACTATAGCCTACAATCGTTTTTAGGGAGTGACCCCTGTGACTATGACTAAGGTAATTATACTGGTGAGATGATATCTTACATATCAACCCTTACCTTACGCAATACCTCTTGGGATCACTTCAGTTTTTTTAGTCTCCCACCCAGCAATAGTTTCAGACATTCTGGTTTTACAGGTGAAAATCTCGCACAATTTTATTGTTACAGCTCCCTTGGATAGGCCTGACCTTTCCCACGTGGATGTTCTCACGGCCTTGAGAGATTTTGTCGGCTTTGTGTATAGGATGCTTTGGCTTTTATGGCTTCAACCCACTTTTCCTTTTGAGGTCAAACTAAAATCTGTCTGTGTCTTGCACAAGTCTGACATTTATTTCATGATGCATTACTTTTTCTTGCAACATATGAAATGCCTGCCTGCACAGAGAAGTCGTCACTAGATGGCACCATAAGACACTAAAACAGCAGACGGTGTCACACATCTGACTAAAGTCCCTCTGTATACGTAGACTAAACATAGATGCGGCTTGTTTTGTCACATGGAGTTGCCATAAATTGTTAGGTAAAGATAGTCGAAGAAAAGTTCTCAAAACAGTAAAAGATAAAGACAGAAAATATTCAGCATATGTGATATGAAAGTGGGGGATGGGGTGATAAACATGCAATATTTCTTTAAGAGATCTTGGAAGATATGAGTGAATTGTGCAGCTGTGATATCATCCTGACATGACAGATTGTTGTCCACGATCACAGCGAGATTATCAGCAGTCCAAGCAGGTGCTGTGGTCAGTGAGTCCGCTGTAGCTGGCAGGAATTCAACAAGAAATGGCACCTCAGGAAGACGTCCATACATCTAAATGAGGGTTGGTGAAGGGCAGATATAATTTATACGTTAAGATGGGAGTGTGACCAAAAAGATGAGAAATTATACGATGTGATGAGACAAATTAAACATGGAAGAGAGAGAAAATGGGAGAGGAAGCTGTACCATGAATGCAGAAATCTAACAGGGAGTAAAGATGGATGAATCCTCAGGTCAGCAAGTGTGTAAATGTGCTAATTCACAGCTTGACTAGGCAATGACAACTGTGGGGAAAACTATTATGGTGACATTACCCTTATTAGGAAGTCATGACTATATTGACTGACATCCCAAACTGTATCTCAGTTCTTCTTTATCCACTTCAAATTGGTGCCACCGGTAACATATTTAAAATAATATTATAGGACTACTGCAAATATGTTAACTTTGTACCTTGGCCTAACAAAAACCAAACGAATAAATCAAATTCAACAAAAACTAAAAAAAATTAAACATACAGTTTGGCTTTGTCCAAACTATTCTACATTTGGGGAATTAAGTATCAATTTAATGATTATCATAAAAAAGCATGCTTGCCTGTGAGGAAATTAGCTGAATTCCCAAAATGATAGCTGTTACATAACACTACATTTGAATGAAAGCATTGACAGTCGTACCATGCCCAATGAGATGACGGCTGGTAACAAGAAGACATCTTTGTAGAGAGGGAACTCCTCGATAGGAAGTGAGAGTGAGATTGGAATTCATGATGAAGCTAACTGTGTTTAGTCCTTCCTCAGTGACAACAGTCATACAGTACATCTGATACACGCCTTTCAGGGGTCATATCAGATGTATGGCACATGCTGGTAGCAATTTATTTCATCCATTGAAATCCAAGCACAAAACCAACAGAACCTGTAAAACCTCTGAGTGACTCACCTGAAAAACCCACCTGGAAAAACAGGGATTGCTGAAGATCAGATTGAACTCTCGGCTGTGTTTAGTCTCATGTGATTTGTTCTGTCTTGCTCGACTTAAAAGTGCTAAATAAGGTTTTTAACTCCAGTTTTTATTGGTTTCGATGGATCTTACATGACATCTTACCTCTGTGTTAAAGGAGTTGATAGAGGCTAAAACAGAACAAAAAGTAAAGCGATAATAGAATTTGTAAAATGGGCAGATAGACAACAGAATTAAAGCTAATGGTGCTTGGCCATATGAAAGTGATGTTAATATTGTATTTAAAGCTTGATGCTCTGCACCAAGTGGCCAAAAACTCAATCAATGCTGGTTTTAAAAGAATGCTGTTAGCATACAGATATATATAACCTCAGCTGTTATTAGCTGTTAAAAAAGTTCTGATAAACCTGATAAGAGTTGGTGGAGACCAAAATCAGAGCTAGCAGAAGAGATTTACATTCATCAAGTTGCCAGAACTTTACATAAAAGCTAATAGTAGCTATTCTATATCTGCTGGATATGTAAGGTATGTGTGTGCTAACACGTTAGCCAGAATAACATTTTAAGGTGATACTGTATCAGTGTTTCCGATTGTTCAGCCACCCTCAGGTGGCCAAAAACTGTTGTTTGCATGTAGATTTTTTCTAAATTTAAATTAATTCTCAGCTGTTTTCGTCCTAAGATAGAGAAAGAGTTACTGTACATATACCTTCATTTGTCTTCGAAGGTTATCACCAGGTTATAAGATATTGGGTTCATTAAAGTTGATGGATAAACCATTCAAAATGAGAAAAACTTTCCGTTCACATAAAGGAGACTGCAGCCTTTTCTGTTTTCCTCTCACTGAGCAACTAGTGTTTCCTCAGGGTTTGCTTTTGCCATTAACTTACTCAAAGTGAAAGGAAAAAAAAACAACAACAACTTTGCCTCAAATAAGCCGTTTGGTAAACAAAATTCTCCACTCAAATACAGTCTGTGCCTCAGCTCAAGAGGCTCCAGCACAATCTGGGCACTCAGTGACTAATAATCCATATGTATCAGCTGTCTGGACGGCTGATAAGAGGACACAGCAGATTGTCTTGAGTCATGAAGTATTCGCTCGCACACTGTGACTATCAAATATGTTTTTCTTTCTCGGTCCGCAATCATAGGTTCAAAGGGAAGTCGTGGAGTTTGAGAGGGAACGGGACCAGCTTGATGGATGGTTGACTGTGCAGTATATACAGCTGGGAATCCACTGCTGTTTTCGGTGTATCCCAGCAACTTGGATCAAGAGGACAACCTCGAGGTCTTAATTAGTTAAGGATGTCTTCTTCAAAACATTTCCATTAGAGATGAGAGACAAAGACAAAGAAGGAGTGGATAGTAGGAGGAATACTGAGGATTCAAGTTGGTGTTTTGGGATGCGTCCATCTCTGAAAATTCCTTGAAATTTCCAGAGCAGCTTACATGTGAAGAATCCACCGGCTTGAAGATTTGCAAGGGAAAACCGTCCAACTATTTCCTTCGTTGACCAATTGAATTACCCTCACCTGGAGTTTTGTTTTACTGCCAAGGGCTTCACATGGCTCACTCACAAATTTCATCATGACAGTGCATTCATCAGATGTCCATTAAGAACCTTGGCAACCTGTTGCGGGTCATTTATCTTTTGATTTCTTGCTGTGAAATTGACAAGACACTTGGTTACAGTTACAGTTAGGATTACGATTGAAACCAAATGAAACCTTCTTTAAGATCCGTAAGTGTGTTGTTCCTACCATCACACACACATTCACACACACATGCACGCATTTTGCTGTGGAACTGGATCTGTGCAGTGCGAGAGGAAGGCCTGTGTAGTTCTGTGCCATGGATCTGTGGTTTCCAATACAAATCTCTGGCAGGGAAAGAGGCATTTTCACTTTGGCCTGCTGCTACACAGCATCAGTCACTGTTTCATAACAACATGCTTCACTTGTTTTCTCAACATTACCCAACAACAGCAAAACCAGGACCTAAGGCGAGACATATCAAATTCACAATCTGTGTGATGTAAAGCTATTACAAACACTGCAGGAGCTGTTATTTAATCTAAACCGTAATGATTTAATTTACAGTGTTAATTGCTGAACATCACATCTGAGTTTTGAATTGTTGCCATAAACCCCTTTAGGTTAACACACTACACAGAACATCTGCTTTGGTCCCAGCACGTATACATTTACGTCGAAGGATGAGGTGCGACAGCCACTGACACCCAGTTTATGATATCATGCAAAAGTGTGAGTGGACGCGTTTGTCTGTGTGTGTGTGTGTGTGTGTGTGTGTGTGTGTGTGTGTGTGTGTGCGCGCGTGTGTGTGCGCGTGTGTTCTGGTGTTGCTGTTGGAGGGGATCCAGACATGCAGATGGCCCTGGTTTGTGTTTGCACTGAATGGCTGCAAGCCTCTTGCCTCCCTAGTGACCATGACAAATCATGTACGCACACACGCGCACACATGCACACACAGACTTTTTCAAGGGTCAGGTCAGAAAACTTATTCTTCCAAAGTACCTATATGCTGCTTTGATGATGCAAATAATTCTTTCACAGACCTGAGTTAATCTTCTGGATAATTTGAGTGATGAGACATGAAAATTAAAAAATACATTTCACAGTCTCTGCTCCTCGTAAACCATAAAGTCAGTGCAGATACCGTGTTGGTACTTTGTTTATAACTACAATACAAACATGTCAGACTGTGTTGTTTTGTATCTGGGAGAGCCCACAGTGTCATATGAGTTGTGACGTCTTTCAGGTGTGTCCTACACACACATAACACACACACACATAAAGATGGTGTTCTATTTCAATGAAAAGTTTAATTAGAAGGTAACGAGTAGACGTGGGTGTAGGAGGTGTACCTGCTTTCACCTGTACACACTCACTGGCTGGCGGCCACTACTATAGCAACAACAACAACAACACCACACCAGGAAAACCTTTCAGACTTCCTGGGAGATCCTCTGGTATGCAAGCTCAAGTCTGGGCTAATGTTTATCGACTCAGGAATGTTGCCTGGGCGACCGGAGGCCGTGAAGAGGGAAACCCCTTATCTGCTGACGTTGTCGTTCAAACATTGTCATGGTTCAAAGGCCGCTTGGGTAGAAACGAAAAAAAAAGACACACAGAAGCACACCTTAAAGGTTGGTCTATATACAGTATGTGTGTCACCATGGAGATACTGTTTGGGTGGAGCATGTGCTCCACGTTGCACGGCTTGAGATAGAGAAAAGAGGAAAAGGGCATCCCTTGGCTTTGAGTCAGAGCTGGTACACTTACACTTTCAAGCAGGAACGCCAAAGACGTAGTTTCATGAGTGAGCTGCAAACCATAGGCTTGTTTATGTTTATGAAAGACAGGGAGGGTTGGATTTTAAAACCTCGCTCAGAATGTGGAATGTGATTGCGACACAGTTTTCTCTCCACTGTGTTGTAAGTGTTGTGTAGTGCTTAGTGAATCCATGACTTAAGATCTGGCCTATGCTTTAAAATTGGGATTTGGAGTATAATACAAGGGAATTACTTTCAAGCCTTTATAGGCTTACACGAAATGCAACTCAGAAAACATTTTGCATTATGATTTTTCTAAGGACTTCATGACATGTGAGGTAATCTGGAATGCTATTAAATAGTGGGGTATCATGTCTTCTGTGTATAAATCTTTTTCATGTTACACCACAATGCAGACATATAGTTTCCCCTACCCCTTACATAAATAGATACGAGTGTTGGTGTATGTCAATATTTAATCTTTATGGACAGGTACTGTGGAGTGAAATAACAAAAGTTACCAGATACAACAAGAAACCTGTGACAGGAGAGCTGCATGCTTCATTTCCATACTGCAGAGAGCAATGGGTGATGAGAAACTGAAAACCCCGGTGGCTTGAAATCAAAATACATGAAATCTCTGTCTATATTCACACATGCCAGCTAACAACACAACCTGCACAGATGGTGCAGATTGTGTCGTGTGCTCTGATGGCACTTCAGTCAGTATACGCTCAAAAAATAAAAAATGAAATCACAAATATCTTTGTGCTCAGTTGACCATGTTTTCCCCCGATGGCTCACAGACTGGGAAGGTTCCCTCGCTTGGAAAGCCAAGGAAACAATGCTTGTCGGTTGGTGGGAATCTCAATAAATATGCTCATTCATGTGATTCAATTTTCTACATCTGAGAAATTCGCTCACATCTATCATTCAGGAGATTTGCGGACAACAGTGCAACAAAGCCACATTTTTGATCTGAGGATAAATTGGCCAAATTAGTATGATGTGAGCATTGCTGTGCCTCAGATCAGTATCAAAACTGTTTTCAATTCAGCATGCTGATTCATGCACATGTAATTAAACACAAAACAACGATTTAGCTGTATTCCTCCCTCAATATTTGTCAGAAAACGTCTGCTCTGCCTCTACTAAAATCTCTGGCTTTACTTTTGCCAAGAGATCCCTTGTTCTCCTCTTGATCCCTGATTTGCTTTAAACGACTGCTCTGATCTCCATTGTCTTATAAAATAATGATAATAAAAAAATGTAATGCTTGTGTTTCACTGCGTAACATCATCTTACCTCCTCATACCTGCCAAATGGAGCATTAGACAGGCACCATACACCGCTGTGTGCTCATTAAAAAGCACTATCTCTGCCAGGATTAATAATTTAATGCTCTGTTCTCAAATTCAATCAAATCTTATATCAACTGGACTCAGTCAGACTCAGTGAGTGAACTTACATCAGCCTGCAGTCTTAGAATAAAAGAAGAAAAGAAGCTTAGAGGCACTTGAACTCATTGTTTGGCGTTTTCATTGTCAAAACATATTTCTGCTATCAGTGAATCAAAAATGAATTCCTGCTCAATCAGACAAAAAGGCCTGTTTTGTGTTTGCCATGATGTCACAACAGTAGACTGAACATTTTGTTGATGGCTCACGCTGGTGAGTCTTTCATGTCGTGTTTGTTGGAGCTCCTCTCTACACGTCTTAGTTAGTTTTACTGCACTGCTTAAATCCCTAAACCCCGCAGAACGCCACACCAACACGGACAGAGTAGCGGATTAACACAACTGCAGGGGTGAGACATTTTGCAGAGTGTGAACTGTGAGTCATCCAGCTCTGAAGATAAACTTCATGTTTATTCACTGATGTGATCTTTGATTTGCATGAGGCAGTTGTGATGATTTGACTGTCTGTCTTGATTTATTTTTGCTTTTCCACTTCTACTCTCTTATTTGTAAAACACACACACTCTGATGTTTCCTGTATTGTTTCCCTGAAGGGATGTGTAAACATTTACTCATGAATCATTAGTGATGATAAACCTAAGCTAAGCTAAACCATTGATCAATATTACACCATGTCTTCCTATGGAGTCCTCAGGAAGATACCCTGTTGGACAGCCAAATACATCAAGTGACCTTTCCTTTGATAAACAACATTTGAGGATGCCAAGGCACTTAATCAATTTGGATAATGTTAATATATGCGTTGAAATATTGATTAGGGATGATCTACCTCCTGTGAGGAGAAGCTCGTTAAAAAACATAATCCTCTGAGCATCCAGCCATCAGAAAAAGATCAGACGGGGTGTTTATGCTGAGGTTGACCTGCTGAATTAAAGATCAACAAAAAATCAAATTTACCCTTAAATGAGCATCAATGATTTATGCCTAAGTCCTACATTTAAAAACAAATATTTTTTAAATTAACATGATCATAGCTCAGAAGTGTGGGTATTTGACGGCTATGACTGAAAATGTGGTGCATCATCTACTTTTTGTTGTAAACCCGATGACTCGTATCACCAGGTTTATGAGTGACAATGCTTTTCTACAGCTGACAAAACCTAGATTATCAAGATCGCTTTATTGTCATTTCAGGTTGGGGAAATGAACAAACAAACAGACGGAAGAAGCCATTATATTTTATACAGTGTGTCCTGATGAAGATATAAAACTCAGCAGTCTTTAAGCCCTGAGGAGGATTTGATGCCTCCACACCAGCTCCTTGATGGCAGCAGTAAACAGGCTGCTCCCTGGAGAGTAATGTCCTGTTTTTAGTGCTAGTTTAGCTCAGGGAAGAGCGGCTTGATCATGGTCCTGCCTGCAGTTGAAACATGAATGGCAAAGTGTGCTATAAAAGATGTCCTTTAGGTTGTGAGTTATTGTGACGCCGCTCTGTTCGAACAGGTCGAGCTGGTTCCTCAAAGAAGCGGTGGACAATGAAACCTGGGAACACAAGCAGAATTCTCTTCTATAACACCCACACCCTTTAGTAACACACACGCAACTTCACATGTGTGTGTGCGCATGCAGGAGGTGTTTTACATGATGACAGTGAGGGAATCCTGTACTGTGGCTCTGAGGACAACCCTTTTCTATTGTTTAATTAACATTAAAGTTGACGACTTGCCTGCTTTAATGTTTTATGCTTGATTTCAAATGACGCATGTTTCTGGTTGAGCATTGAAATTCCAATCATTGACTCACCAGCCAAGAATTAGATGAGAATTGACAGCATTTCTCACATCTGTGTGCGTGGCCTGAAGCTTGATCAAAGGGGCAATTAGCTTAGCTTAGCATGAAGACTGGAAGTAGGGGGAAAATAGCTAGCCTGGCTCCATCCAAAGTTTAAAGAGGTGCTGGTAGGTACCAGCAGCTGTAAAGCTCAATAATTATCATCTTGTTTGTTTAAACTGCACACAAATACAGATGAAAAACATTTCAAGTTATGTGCTATAACTTTTCTTAGCAGAGAACAGTTGGTTGAAGTGACTTCTTGGAATCCTGTGATCAAGAGGTACTTACAGCATGTAACTCCCCCTAAAAAGAATTATTGTTTTTACATCACTATTTGATTACAAATCTACTTTAAAACTTTATTGATGCAGGTAGGTTGACTCTTAAACTTAAAGACAGGCTAGCTGTTTCCCCTTGCTTCCAGTCTTTATGCTAAGCTAAGGTAACCAACCTGTAGCTCAATAGAATTGTGAAGTAGGTGCCAAGTGTTTTTGTTTTTCATCATTCTGTATTAGATAATGTAACAACATGGCGGACAGATGCCAACCAGAGAAGATTCAAAATGATTCTTTGTTGAATTTGTGAACAAAATATGATGCTGTAAGAATCCAAAATTAAGATAGAAGCCAAAAATGAATGAATTTGCTGTATCATCAGTTTTCTCAACATGTTAACTTTTAGCTTCCACCTGTCATTAGCGGTGCATGTCACACAACTGTAAGCTTGGCCATTGGATGTTTGGACATCTTGTGATAAGGTTCAATGATTTTTGGGAGACAGATTAAAAAATTAATTAAAACAATGAATCCTACACTTTCAGTAATGCAACTTGATAGCATCTTTTATTAAACCCCCCTTTCCTGGTAAACACCCACCTTCACGCTCCCAGTTTGTAAGATTTCAGTTTAAAATTTGTAGTCACCAACACTAAACTGAGATACTCAGACTCTACAGAAGATGTTATTCATTTATTTCCACAGTGCTGTTTTTGCTTCACTAGAGAGAAGACGAGTCAGTCTTCTCACGATGAGTTAATTGACTTTGACGTGTAAAATGGAGGAGTGCCCCTTTAATGTAGACTGAAATGAACTTCAGCTTCACACACCTTGACCTAACTTTGCCTCTTTACTGACCCCACTCATGTTCTCTCTCCGTGCTTCTAGTGTTACACGACTGATCTAACATTATGGCGGATGCTCTGCTGGCCTCAAGTCACAGATGACTGACAATTACAGCTCTCATTGTGTTTCCTACAGTTTTTGTACTGTATCTCCCCCTGGCCTTGTCCTCTCTATCCCAGCTTCCCAGCCGCCTTCTGTCCCCTTAATCAAAGCAGAGGGAGATTTAGAGAGGAGGTAAACACTCTGGTTTTATGATTGGGCCCCTTCTTACAGCGTGGCCTGTGTAATTGAAAAGCCCTCGGAGACTATTTTAAGACACTAGTGGGAACAGACTCCCATGTGTGTGCTATGGCTGGGAATGGGGCTCTCTCTTTTTCTCTTGCGTTCACTGATTGCTAAACAAGTATGGTGTCTTTAGGTTTTTCTCTTCTATGATTACTGTATTGTATTGAATATACAGAAAATCAAACAAAAAGCTTAAAACAAATATCTGCTGCCCCACCAAGGCTGTGATCTGTCACTCACAAACAACAATGGGAAATTTCACAATCAAGAGAAGAAAAGAAGCTGCAGTGTCACAACTGGCTGTATGTTTTCCAACAGGTTTTAGCTCAGACCATCTGTTCTTCACACTGCTCCACAAACCCAGACCACCAACATCCCACAAACCAAAATTAACGTTGTTTCACTGTGAGTAAAAAGTTTAAACAAACAGAAATATCAGCAGTCAGCGTCTTCCCTCTACCCCTGCGTCGGCCATAATAGAGTCTTTGTTCAGTTGAAATTATAAACTCTTATTTTGGGCCTTGTATGCATGTGTCAACTGGTACTGTGTGCGTCATAATGATAACTGCTTTGTGCCTGAGATTTAAACTTAGAACATGTGTAAAGACGAGCAGTACGGCAGGAGATTTCAGATACACACTGTCAAATAAATCAAGCTTATTTTTTAAATACATCAGACTTCAACAGGACACGGGGACATCCTTTTAAAAAACTCATTATATTGTCAAATTACTCTTCAACAAGGTGAAATAGCCTAGTCTAACTGCGTGTCGTGACAGATTTATGGTCTACACGAACTTCCTAACCTGAAATGCCCTGAACTCATTACACTGTATAATGAAGGTGGGGAAATAGGATTCCAGATGCAGCATGAGTTGGCACAGTTGAGACAAACGTATTCCCAAGTCACTGAAAACAGCACTGACTTCACTTGTCTGTCTGTGAATCACACAGAAAGGAAGCACCTGCTGGTATATTATTAAACTTTCCCCAGGTTTTTTTTAATAATAAATGAGAGTATAAGAGTTTATGAGGGTGGCTCCTTTGAGGCATTACTGAGGCACAGTGGTGCTTTTGCTAACAGACTCACAATGACAATGCTAACATGCTGATGCTAAGCAGGTACCATGTTTACCATGCTCACCATCTTGGTTTAGTGCGATAGCATGCTAATATTTGTTCACTGGCACCAAATGCAAAGTACATGGGGCTGATAGGAAAGTCATTTTGTGGGTAGTGGCTCATGAATGAACATATTAGACACAATACAAATGAGACCTGATGGAGACATTAGTTTAATGGGGCTATTTGTAAGTTTTCTCTGCCGCTAAATGTGGTTTCATGCTTGACAAGAACTTCAGCCATTGTTATCTTTGTGATATAAGAGGTTATGAGCAGTGCTACGTGTTCAGGAGAGATTGAATGCTACAGTGAGGTGCTATGGGAAAGTGACGAGACAGGGTGATATGGTCCATGGCTGGCTGGTGAGCGTGCTAACTTCAGTAGAAGAAAAGATGTGATAGAAACAAGAGTTAATATTGATGTTCCTTTCCACCACTGGAGACAGCTCTTGAAGTTTGATGTGGAGCTTGCAAAATTTCCTTGAGACTAGTAAGTAAACAGCTTTTAATGCTAACATTAATTTTAAATTAATAACCAGTTATTACAATTCAAGGAAACATACCAACATACCAGCCAATAGTTGTTGAGCTATTTCTGCCTGAAACAAAGTGGTGAACCAGTTGAAACAACAGTGTGTGGGGCTGAAAAAATATCTTGAAAAAACTACATAATGCAAAAGAAAGAAAGGAGTGAAGGAACATTATCATTCACAACTCCCTTTTCCCGAAACCCACTTCTGTCCAAGACCAAAAATCATAATTTTTTCTTGTACCACATTTGTGATATTGACATATTGATGGTTCACTTGTAAATGATACTGACGTAGTTTGAGAGGGAAACCAAAAACTCTACATCTTCACTACAAAATGCACAGTCACATGAAAAAAACCTTCCATGGCACTTGTGGTAAAAAGATCTTTTTTATATATAGAAATATTGCCCCATAAAGCCATTTAAGTAACATGAAGGCATAGTCCCCCAACTCCAACAAATAGGCTTGTTACCACATGAAAGACCTGCTCTGCTCTAATTCCATTCGCCATTATAGCCTAACATGCATTAAGTCCCAGCTTTACTTGGTACTCCTCAGACAGAGGTTGTGTTTATCATTGTTTCCCCATACACTGATATTTGATAATGTTGGATTACCAGGAAAAACAGAAGAGAACAAGAACTCCAAACAGCAGCAAAACAGAAAGTGCACAGATGTATAGTCATTTGAAGAAAGTTACAACAAATAAACATGCAGCAGGTTGAAGAAGTGGTCTATTACCAAGCAGGAATGTTATTTTATTATCAAGTGCAAATAATGTACTCCAGCTGTTTCCCCCTGTTTGTAGTCTTTATGTTAAGCTAAGCTAACTAACTGGCTGTATATTTATTGAGGTGAGAGAGTTATCAGTCTTATAACTCTCGGCAAGAAAGCGAATAAGTGTATTTCCCAAAATTCTGAACTATTCTTTTGATCATCTGGTGTAGTCTGTTGAAACAGTGAAAAGCTGCTAACCATCAGCACTCGACGTCACCTCTGCATGAAGTACAGTATCTCATCAAAACTATCCAATATTTAAAATAAATGAAACAGCAGCAAGCAGCAGCTGAAATGTGCCAGTGAAAGCCGTGCAAAGGAGCTCTGCAATGAGCAACACAGCAAGTGTGTTTCCAGATTTCAAAGTTAGCCACAATCATTACATTTGATTCCAGAAAAAGATCAAAGAGAGTAGAAGGGAACCCGCACACTGCAGACATCAGGAAAAGCTCCTCACCAGAGGTCTACAAAAATAGATGCTTTTTTACATTCTACCCTGCTTAAAAATCACTGCACGTTTCCATTGCTGGAGCTTCCAGAGTGCACTATATCATATACAGTGAAAGACGACAGAGAGTGAGAGATTTTTCCACTTTTGTTACACGCAGTAAATGATTAACAAAATTAAAGAATGACTTGTTTTATGTGTGTCCCCTGTGGCAACGACCAGCATCGCCACACAGTCTCTGCACAATAAAATGCAGAGGCAGTAAGTCACTTGACAGAAGCTCTGGTCACATTCATTGTTACGACAAAATATCCAAAGAAGGTAAACAATGTTTTTGTGGCTTTTGCAGCGATTCAAATGAGCATCTGAGAGACCATTAATCATCTGCCCTTCAACTCCTTAGATACATTATGTAGTGTATGTGTATGTTGGCCCATATTAATTAACCATCTCATCAAAAATATTTCTTTCTTTTACTATCTAATTCTGCACACTGCTTTTAACTTTGAACCTCAACTTTCTGAGTTTTTAAAAGCAAGAATGCTTTACGACTGTAACAAAAACACTTTGTGGGAAGTCTTTAAAAGAGGCTGTAACTTTTTAGTTCAGGAGCCAAAATTTGTAAATGAAGGGGTTGAATTCCAGTTTCCAGATACAGGTAGGAGGACATGTTATTGCTGTTTAAGTAATATTTCAGCATGTTGAGCTTATTAGCTCTCTTTTGGAGAATTAGCTCAACCTTGGCTAAGAAATGGTGAATGTGAAGGTGAATTGTTGCTTTGGGTTTTGTTTGGGTTAAACAAATAAAATATAACGTGTTAATATGTGAGCTTTAGATTTGCTGGTAGGTTGATTTTCTAGAGCAAGGGCTACCTGTTTCTCCATGCTAACCTAAGCTAACCTGCTGTTAGCTCCAGTTTCATATTTACCATAAAGACAGAACTGTTTCAATCTTCTCATCCAACTCTCAGTAACAAAGATTAAACATTTCAAACTATTCCTTTAGGCTGTGCCTCTTAAAATATGTAAAAGCAAAAACAAAATGGTGGCTTTAAACAAATACTTCATGCAAGTAAGCCTCTCACACACAAATCCTTTGCAAGAATTACTGTTGAGAGGTATACTGTGATCCCTACTGGCTCTTCATTATAGTTAGTTCAAATTAACAGCCACTTCAATAACAATAAAGCAACAGTAGGCAAGCTAATGAAACACTGAGCAGTTTCCAGCGTGTGAGTCTGACCCAGACTTCACTCACACCCACCAGCATACTTTCCCCTTACATCAGCAAACAAGAAAACTGCAAAGCTTTTTTATTATTCATAAAACAAGATAATATAAGCTGCCACTGGCACTGCAGACAATATTGTGGAGGCTTTTTTAAACTGTGCATTACGCTCTCATAAAATCCCCACTTTTTATTCAATACAGCATGTCTAGACTATATTTTTATTATCATTATTGCCAGTAGCTAATTAGGATTTTTATTGTGCAAGTCAATTGGGGTTTTGGTGTGCCTTTGTTTTTCTAAGTTTTTGTCATTCTTTGTGTCTCTGGGGAAATGCCAGTCGACTAGTTAGTCAGCCACCCACTCAGACTTGACTGATGGAGGAACCACAAGGAACCAGAAACCGTCTGCATGTCTCTCCAAGCGTCACACCGAAATAGAAAAAGAAGAGCTGTGCTGTCAGATACGCTGCGGAAAACCATGCAGCCGGCAGCCAAAGCTGCTCACCAAGATGTTTACCAGCTGATATGAGAGGACAGTGTCACATTAAACACACGCTGTAGGTTGAACCTGCTGTTTTTCATGCACATGCCTACAAAACCTTCTAACAGCGTCATGTCAGTACTGCAAACATTGGTTAGTTCTGGTTAGCTCTATGTGATTTTCCATGGTTTGACACTGCCTTTAAGCAAAGCCAGGGAACCAGCCTGGATAGGTTGCCAGTCCATCACATGTCTAATACAATAAACCAGAATTTTGTTTCCTACTTTTGGCAAAGCAAATGTACAAGAGGCTGCACCTAAATCCAACCAAATCCATCCAAAGTAAGATGAATGTTTTAGTCAATTTAACAGGAGGGTTTTTTTTAAAAAAGGTTTAACGTCTCAGCAATTATTGGATAGATTTCCACGAAATTTGTGTTTCCCTCCTTTCCTGACTTTGGTGAACCTAACGTTTCATTGCACCAACAATATTTTACTTCATGACTAAATACCTGTAAAACTACTGACTTGCCATATGTGCCATACGAACACCTTCATTAAACTGCTAAGAAACTCTAAGTCTTTGAATTTATCCTATTTATTCTCACAACAGCGTGAGGACTTATTTCAGTCTCACAACTGATATCCCACAAATTGTCTTTGGTAGAATTACTGTGCGTGGTCATGCTGACAATTTTCATCCTTTACTGTATCAGCATTTCCCTACGTGATTCATTTTAAAGTAAGTCAGTTGAACAAAATGTATTTTTGTGGATATATTCAAACTTGCCAATGGTAGCTTTCTTTCCTTCTTACTGCAGCCAGCGCTCTCCCCTCTAGTGATATATGAGGGAATAGAGCAAATTTTTTGCTCAAGCAGCAAAGTTGGTGAGATAATTTGATTTAATGTGCTTAATGCTATTTAATGCACTGTAGTTGCTGTTCTTCACTTTAAGTGTCCTGGGCAGAAATACATCTTGTAATGTATGAACCATAAATGCAGTGTATTGTAAAGCAGAGAGGTCTTTTCTGCTAATCTGCACTGAAATTTACTTTGTGTCATTATAACCTCTTAATGCATTTCCCACAGAAAAACACTTTGCAATACTTTGCAAAAACACAAAGATCAACACTGATACATTTGAAGTGATGATGAAATTGAATTTTTCTTCATTTTTACCCCAGTTATGTATTCAGTCATTTTCATTCTGCATGCAAAATTCATGTATGAGCTTATACAGGAGAATGTCAGTAAGCCTGCAAACATTGTTTAAACTATGACACCACTCTGTGATTGATTGACAGATAGTTGGGGGTGAGAGGACTAAGGCTGTAGGAAAGTGGAAGCTGTGGAGAAAAGAAGAGTCACACATATACAAAGAAAGAGAGGGTAAACTGAAACTGAAAGCAGCCCAAAAGCAACATATAAGGCAGATGTGATGCTGCTGATGCTTCTTGTAATAGAGGTAGTTGCTGGTGTCAGGTTACGTTCTTTGCCCCTTCTCTCTCCCCATGTCTGTCTCTGTCTTGCCTTTTCCCGCTCTCTGTTACCCTGGTTACTTTGGCTCCTGGCGTACGACTCTTTATTTACCCCCTCAGACCTCACATTCACAGCACAATCACCCTTGAGGACATCAGCTCACTCTCCACTCCACAGCTGTCAGTTGTGTCGTCCAAAGGAGAAAGAGACAAACAGGGCTGTGGGAGGGGGGGGGGGGGGGGGGGGCAGAGGTAGGGACAGAAGATGTTACCCCCCCACAGCCCCCGCCCCATGTGCTTCCTCAAGATTCCCCAGAGAACAACTGTCAGTGTTTCACCGAGGCTGTTTATGTCCCAATGACTAAGAGGTAAACAACAGGTGTTACATATAGGAGGCCTGGGGGTATTATCTAAGAACGGATTAGCTAAAATAGCATACAGTAGATTGGGTGACACAAGAAGAAACGTAAAGCATTGTTTGCAATGGCAGTAATGCCTAGCTGGCCCTCTGGCACACACACACACGCACACACCCCACTTGTGTGCACTTTTATATCTCTTGTCTGTCAGTTTATCTGTCCGTTTCTTTCCTCTCTGATGTAAAGGCCGGGCACATGCTGTTTTCTTGGTCCTGTTTGTCGATGTCGGACGGTCCATGAGGTTTTTTTTCCCACTCAGCAGAGCCACAAGGCTGCAGTAAACTCCACATATTGGAGGAGATAATGAAGTTACTGACTGCTGACTCTGTTAGAATTTAGTTCTCAACAAGGATTTGGACAGGAACCATCTGACCAATGTATTATTAACTGAGGGTCATGATGTTCTCTGAGCAGTCTATGGATCTAGATCATACCACTGAGAGCATTAAATCAACCTACAGCAAAAACATCTTCTGTTTCATTTCACACAGGCTGAATCCTCTAACAGGACTCTGTGGGTTTAACCTCTCATCCAAGTGAATCCATACTCTTAAATTTGCATAAGATGAGCTTATTACTGACTACAGAGATAGAGGCGATAACTACGACTGCATACTTCATTATTTTCCCAACCCACTCAACCAGACCTGATGGTATATGACATTTCTATGCTATGTGGTAACGCCTTTGGTGTGAAATAATGTTTGAGGACGTTTAGGACATTGTTTTTACATAATGTGATGTATTTCTGTTTGAACGTGGGCTGGGTATTCAGGCTCTTTGAAACGCTGGTATCAAATCTTGAGTATTTCGCTATTACAGTATGAAGTCATTTCTACAAAACAGCAGATAAAGTTAAACTTCACAAAAACAAACAAACAAACAAAAACAAAAAAAACCCCAACAAAACAAAGCACACACCTATAGGAATTGTTAATTATGTTTAAAATTCTTCTTCTGGACTGTGAGGGTGTATTGTGATTATATTTGATTGACAACATAAGGTAACTGTCATTGGATTTTGATTCAAATGTTGCTAAATCCTGATTGGAGCAGAATGGAAATGAATGGAGCTGAAATTTATGAGCTCAAGTTTATCAACAGAGCCCCACCCACTTAAAACTAGTGAGACGAGCACAGACAAAACTAGAGTGACACTCATGTTGAGTCAATACCTCCACCAAGGCTAAACAATCCGGCACGTCTGTGAAGTTCTTATAATAGAAAAATAAAAGGAAAAAGGAAGTCTGAGACGTCAGTGTTATACCATTCATACCACTCTACGGTTTTATGAATTGCCTCATTGCTGTGTCGCAACTGCTATTGCTATTGTGTAATTTTATTAGCTGCATTTTGAATGAAATACTGATGTAAGTAGAAGGGCACTCACAGAGGGCAGACCTCCGCCAAGGCCAATGTCAAACAACATTCACCGGATTTCAGAAAAAAACTAAATTAAATTCATAGTAAATGATCTGGATCTGCCCCATAATGTAATGGGTTCTTCCTTGGGCCATGTTGCATCCCTTCACCAAGTTTGGTACAAATTGGCCATGGATGAAAACTTAATAACAAGTGCAACTATATGTTGAAATTCTTCATATTTGACTTCATCAGTTAAACGTGAATATCAGCAGCAGTGAACCTTCCTCACCTGTGTTGTTACAAATGTATACACAGAGAAGTTTTCAGTTAGTTATCAGTTATACGTTATAGCTACTGCAACTCACAAGCTAATGAAGTACAGAATTGGATAAATCTGTCTATGCGTCCTCGAGTTCAAGATAATTCATCAAAAATATTTTTACTTTTTGACAGCAATAGAAGAAAGAGGGATTTTTATATAGAAATAACTGGACAAGTAACACAAGGACGCAGGATTCAAACTTCAAAAATTTATTTTAACTTTGTTGTTCTATCTTTTAATCCTATGAGCACAGACAGATCCCTTTAACTCTGCTAAACTTCAGTGAATGTCCCCCCATTTTATGGTCTTATACTGGCGGGCTAGTGTCGGTTTGGCTGCTGGTCGAGTATGAATTATGCAAATTTCAGTGCATGGATCCACTAAGTTGAGAGGTTAACCCTATAGCGCCCTGTTATTCACTCATGATAATTGCTAACTTCCTCAAGCGCTTCCACTAGTAGAGTAGTCTTGAAAATTAGCACTGCTTTTCATTTTTGGCACTTTCTGCTCTGATGCTCTCAAATATCTCTCTCTCTGTCTAACACACACACACACACACACACACACACACACACACACACATATACATAAAACCATGCAGCTGCATGCCAAGCAGTAATCTGATGGGCAGAGCTGTACTCAGATGGTTTGATTCATATTCTTGCTGTTAGTTGTTGATGTTAAGCAGGTGCTGCTTGACCTTCATTCCAATGCTGCTCTGCCCTCCTTCACTCAACCAGATTTCCTCTGAACAAAATCACTGTGTATTATGTCTCTTCCCAGCACTGCTTTTTTTTTTTTTTTTTTGCTGACAGTGAAGTGCTGTAATTACTGGGGGGCATAATGACTTTTAGTGACACACTCACAGCTTTTTAATTTGCCAATATTGTAATCAGTAGCCAATCACTGTTTTGTGTAAACCTGGCCTGAATCCATCGTCTCCCAGACTGCATTTTGGTGCCTACAGTTGTTATATTCTGTTCATGAGAGCTTCTTTCCACTGTAGTAGCTTAGTTTTTTACGTAAGATAGTTAATGTTGATGAAAACCGTTGGCTATACCACACTTAGCTGGCTTTCTGGGCACACAGGCATATCGAGGCGGGTGCCCATTTTGCCTAATGATCCATGGTGTGATGATTGTTTGTCTTGCTCTCTAGGGGAAACGATTGATTGGGCAAATATTTTTACTGGAAACAAATCTGATTAAAATTCAAAGACCAAATATTTCAGACTCATATGTTTTCTCTAATTTCCCAACTGCTTTGCCTGAGTTCTGTATTTTCTACATGCTGCACAAATCAAGACGGAGCTTTATCTAACCTATACTGATACGATTCAAAGCAGCACTGCACTAAATAAAAAAAGCCTCCTCATTTAATTAGTGGGCTTGCGGGAAAGCTGATACCCTCTATTTATTTGGCCAAACATTACAGCTCCGGTGGAGACAGATGAAACACGCTCCTACCATCAGTCGCCTCTTTGGCGATGTTCTAAGAAGTGTTTAATTATGTCAGAAATTTATGTTCTGAGAAAGTGGATCATTCAGATCAAGTTTGCTTCCCAGGCCTGAGTAAACATGTAGACCTCCGGTGTTTTCTTCATATGATCACAGAGGAAATCACGTGGGAATAAACTGCCAACATACTTTTCATAGCAATATTTCCACATGTTTAAGTCGACAATTAAAGTTTTAAGCTCCTTCCTGTTAATTCAACGATAGCCCTAACGATCACAACAAGCCACTTTGGTGTGTAAAAGCCGTTAATACCACCTCAGGGCCGAAAAACAGCTCTAGTTATCTCTCTCTCCTCTGAATGGAGAGATGCACAAAGAGAAGAGGGTAAGTTGGTAACCCAAGCTTTGGGCCTGTGTTGCCAGATAGCGTGCTGACTGTGAGAGGCCTAGATTGCATCCTGTGTTTCCTGTGGCTCGGAGAAAAGAGTCAATTCTCCTCGGTGGTGTCCGATGTCACTGGATCCACTAGCTGCTCTGGTTACCTCTCTATCCTAGTGGGAGAAAGCTGAGAGACAGGGAAAATAATGTATTTCATATAAATTGTACTGTAATAAATTCTACATGACAAATTTCCTGTTGATTAAAACCCCAAATGGACAATTGATAGCAACCTGCAACAACTTTACCTCTGTTGTGAGTCACTGTTCATTTTTGCAAGCAAAAAGAAGCTACAGTAAATATTCCAAGGTTTTTGCGATTACTTTTTATGAATTGCCTGTGATTTTTGGAGGACTTGGCAATAATCCTGCCAGTCATCCTATAGCCTACTTCTCCCAGGAAAAACCAGGATAAGGTGACCAGAGAGGATGTGCTGGGATAAAGTGACACAAAGCAGCAGGTGTGGGAAGAAATGGCCCACGTTTATTCTGCCCAAACTCTGGCATTTCCCAAGGTAACCATCAATAGCTTGGATTTCCAACCGTCTGCCTAACCTGTGTGTGCATTGACATTGTGTGTGTGTGTGTGAGAGAAAGAGAGAAGGAAAAGAAAATAGGTCAAAGGTTGCAGAGGATGGGTAGGGGTGTGTGGGGAGTGGGGGTGTCAGAAGCATGCGGAAGTGTTTCACCTCTGAGAGGTGACAAAATATACCAACATGCTGGATCTGCCATTATTTGTATATTTCATATGAACATTCAGATACCTGGGGGATCAGTCCATGTATAAACTGAAGGGCCAGTCATTACAAAGTCATGCTGTGTAGCCAAACATTTTCAAACCTACAAAACTTTACCTTCAAGTCTCCAAACATACCAAGTATGCCAAGCTGAATAAGACAGCTACAGTACTTTTACTTGATGGAATGAACCATCTGTAAGAATCAGGGTAAAGTCAGGGGTAGGATAATTAACTGTGTATCATAGAAGAGACAGACAATATGACAAGTTTAATGACTTAGAGGTACTAGGGCTGGGTTGAAAAAAAATCGATTCTCCGATTACAATCGATCTTCATATTAATAATATACTTATTTACACTCTCTTGTGGATGTGCGAGGATGTCACGACGAGATCTGGTCAGGTGAGCGTAGGTGTAGCTTCCGGAGCCGCCACGCGGTGATGAAATGAAATATCGCAGAGTCCAGTTGAAATGTAATTTTTGCTTGAAGATCTAATCATCACGTTTCTCATGTAGAGAGGTGAAAAAACTGATCGAATTGTCAAAGTTGTCATATTGACATTTAAGGTGTATTGATTGATGTCTACACGTCAATCGTGCATTGAGGAACACACAAGAAAACATTCCACCTTAAAAGTATCTGGTAGCTGCTGGCAGCGTCTGAGCTACTCAGTGAATTACATGGTTAATTAGTAAAGATGAAAAGACTGAAAACATCCTTTCCTTCATCATTCTCTCTTGTGACAGTTTCTTTATCTGTGATGCATTTACACAGAAACATGACAAAGTCAGTCTGTTACACCTGGACAGCTTGTGCTGCTGGAGATGAAAGCTAGCTTAGCTACGTTTTCATAGCCTAGCCTGTTAGCTTCAGCTGACCTCTGCCTGCACTGCAGCTTCTCCTCTGAATGGATGTTTCCAATGTGGCTTCATTTGCTCCACACAGGTAAGTTAATGAATGTACACCATAGGAACAGTGGTTACATAACCTGTGAAACGAGCCGCAACTCAACCGTGCGCGTGCAACATAGGTGAGCTCCAGTAAGTAAACAAATAGCACGTGAGAGACAAAAACATGACAGCTGAGGTCCCAATCAAGTTGCAGCAAGTCTGAAGGCAGATGTGTGGATGCATTTCAGATTTAAAAACTATGTAGACAGTTAAGAGCTGGACAAAAGCAAAGCTCTATGCAAGATGTGAAGAAGGTGTGTACCTGTTCATACACAGTGTCTGGTGCACTGGGGTACATTAATAACACACATTACTATTATTTCTTGAGAGGTGTCTAAACTTTTGGTCAAGTTAAATAGACAGTACATTAATGTAACTGCTTTGTGTCCATTTGTAATGTAAGCATTCATGTTTTTAATAATGCACTGGGTTATTGGTACATTGAACAGCATGAATTCTCTGAGAATCTCATTCATATCTGTAGCTGAAATATCTCTAACTGAATCGATATCGAATTGTATTGAGTCGGGAATCGAACTGAATCAGCTCTAACAGGTATGCTACTTACAGGGGGAGTTTTCACATCAAAGTTTGTTAAACGGGACTTGGGGAGTAGATACTACTACTACAACATGCAAAAAGCAGTATACAGCCTTGTGTGGCTACAGAGGGAGCTGTGTGAGATCTTCACTTGAGACTACAAATTTGAAAATGTTAAAAAAAAGCCAGGGGTGTGGCATTAGAAGTGAGCTCACCAGACCTCTGTAGCTTTCAGCTTATCTCTGCTTGATGCTTGCAGCTTGAGGCTGCATTACCTACTACTGGCATAACACACCTGAATCTCTGACTGAACTGTCACTGGTCAATTTGCAGTGTGAGTAATGTTGGTGCCAGGGTTTGACAAGGAATGTGTGGAATAAAAAAGAAAAGATGATATCTCTTGTTCTGCTGCATTGGTTTTGATCCTTAGAAAAAAAATGCCATTGTGAATCTGACAATGTTAAGTATAGCGCAATACTAAATCAGTGGAATACTCGTTTAAAGGGGCAGCTTAACATGTTTTTTGTCTTGCCACCAGTTGAGAGGATTCATATCACTCTCACTTGAGTGTTATGAAGCTAAATCAAGGAAACAGTTAGCTTACATGTAGCTTAGCATTTAGACTGGAAACAGAGGGGGGGACAGCTAACCTGGCTCAGTCCAAACGTAACAAAAACGTGCCTACCAGCAACTCTAAAGCACTAATTCACATCTTGTTTGTCACATTGAGTTGTATGTGACTATTTTCTTGCCTGTGCCAGAGCCGCTCTCGTCTTTATGTAAAGTTAAGCTAACCATCTCCTCACTTTAGCTTGATTTTTAATGAACCCAAATGACACTAGTAGATCTCCTCCCGTGTCCTGTGTGTTTCAAAAAATTTTGAACTATTCTTTGAAGGGGAAACAAACGGTTTGTTAAGGGCTTATACTAATATGTGTCTCGTCTGTCACTGTTACAGAGGTATCAAGACAGAAAAAAGCAGAAAGCAGAAAACTAAACATGCAGAGGCCTGTGTAAGTGTAGTCTGACAATGATTATTTGGCTCATATTTCACTTAATATAGCTCTCTTTACAATATATTAGCAGCCTGTGGTTTTAGGAAACATTCATTCACAAGGCTTTGAAGGGCAGAAACATTCTCTTCTCTGATGTGTGTTAAGCTGTTTGGTTCAGCTTGTACCCCCTCTGGCCTGTAATTAGTAGAAATCTGGTAGACTCCTCACTACAAAACACTAGCTTGTTCATTCGCTGTGAGAGATCTCTTCTCATTTCTCACACTGCTAATGAACCATACCTTGTGTCTGTGCAAGAAGGGGAGGTGGAGTGGAACATGAAAAGCATGGAACAGACAGATGACTTGTCATACACAAGTTTGAACTCAAAACTTAATAATACATAGCAGCCTAATTTTAAGTCCACCTCAATACATGCTGAAGGCACTCCAGAGAGAAAAGCAAATATGCTTACTCAGTTTCCCTGGATTCCCTCTGAAGTGCTCCTCGGTGCTCTCTGCCAAACGAACAGCATGATTTTGTCATTATTTCTTATCCTTGTTTCCCCCTTTCTCCCTTTCCCCCCTACTTTACAGCACACTGAAACTCTGGTTGCTGTGATATGCTGCTTTGTTTATGTGTCATCTAATCATGCTTAGGTAAGTGCATCATCACTATGCTTTCAATGAACCTCACGGCAAAGCTTTGTACATGTCCCAGAAGGTGCACTGACATCAAAGGAGGGGTTTTATTTGAGGGTAAAGTACATAGGAAAGCAATAGAGTGAGGCAAGCTCATGAGGGAGAGAGAGTTTGGAAGTAAAATGTCACAAACATCTGTTACTGGATGATGCAGTTGCATCAGGCTTGCAGCTTAACGTAGCAGGAGCTTTATGGTTTTATGCAACGGACCAAACCCTCACCTTGAGGCTGTACATGGAGGTCAAGTATAGACATGTTCTATGCAAACCTGAAAAAGAAGTTATCTCTTCAAGAGGACACATGAATCATCAACAATATTGAAGCATGCTCTCTTCACACACCTGTTTCTACGAAGTGAGGAAAGCCCTTTGTGTACTCTTATTGATATAAAGCACGCCGCTATGCATTTACATGCAGAAAACAAGTGTGACACTATCATCAGATGGTATGATGCCCAACAATTCCAGATCCGCACTCCTGCCCCGATGCCAAAAAGAAGACTCCCCATGCCTTGATCTGGTCTGACTCAGCAGAGTGGGGATGGTGCCCTGCAGATTTAGTCCATGTTTGTGTGAACGGGGCAGAGCCGACTTGGCGGGGGGGTCGGAGACGTAATTTTGTACACAAGAAATGCAAAGCTGCGCTGTATTTTAGGCAGCTTTAATGATATAGACAGAAAGAAGGACTGAAAAGGTAGTTCAGAGGTATATAATCATAGAAAAGCATGGGGTTTGGTTCTATTGTACTACAACACAATACAGTGACTTCCTGTCTTCCATGTTATTAAAAATCAAAATAGTCTGCTTTGCTTTGTTAGGGTAAGTAGGAATATGAAATCTTCTCACAGATCATTTACAGGTAAAAATCTGCATCAGATCACATGAAATAGTTCCATGGTTTCATACAGAAGACAGAGGTTTCTATGTAGGCAGTTGCATTTCTAGCTTGTATGATGCCCTGAGCAAATACCTCCTATATATATATATATATATATATAGAGAGAGAGAGAGAGAGAGAGAGATTTAGGTATACATATATAAAGTTATGACAATTTGTTTAGTAAAGTATGATAAATACATTAATCATATGATACACCAACTATAATAAATAACATAATAAATTAAATATAATAATTGAGATAGGTGTAAAATCCATGCAGTTTGTCTGAAAATATATCTGTAAATTTCTGTAATAATATTCCTGTGATATTGTCCCTGAAAACAAACCTTAACAAACTGTTAATCCTGCAGATATTTCTGAAAATATCTGTGTTAAAGTCCCCTGTTGCCCGTATCTAAAACCACCAGTGTATGTATGAGTGTACGGCAACATCACCTTTTACAGACATTAAGGGAGATTACTTTGATGAAATACTGGTTAAATATGACATATTAATAGAAGCCATTCAAATTTATATGTCACCAAACAAAAGCCCTTGTCTCTGACAAAAGAGTCTGGACCTCGCTTCACTTCTCTTACTTCACGGATGTTGGAATCTTTGACACTATCATCATTTTATGACAGTATTTATTGCCCCCGCTGAGACGTACACTGTATGTCGTCTGTGTTTTAGGAGCCGAATTTGTTACTCGGTTTGCTTTAAACAGCTGCTCAGCTTCTCATGGGCAACAGGAGGCAGATGTATGTCATGGGATGTTTCAAAGCATCGTTCGGAGATATGAAATTTTATATCAGTCATTTGTGGAATAGCTCATGGAAAATGACCGCTCGGGGTGTGTTATTGGGTTCGGCGCTGATTTATGGACATATTGAGCGCATAACACTTCAGCTGCTCTCTGGAAACGTTAGTGTCAATCAATAAATATGTGTGTTTACACAGTGAGACAGTATTCAAATCTGAAAAAGTCTTTAGACCTGACCTGAAAATTACTTTTACAAGCTGTAAGCAGCTATACAGTCAAATTCATCATGTCCTATTTTACAATGTGAGATTGGCTCAATAGCAAGAAGTAATGACATTAAGGTCTTGGTGTATTTATATCTTGCATGTTTCTATGTACTCAATTGCATTTGGGAAATACACTCCACTTTCTGTTTAATCCTTACAGAAATGAAAGTGTAAAAATGACAGTTTGTGGTGTAACAGGGATTATGTTTTTCCAGTCTTTATGCTAGGCTAAAGCAGCCTTCCCCAGCCTGTAGTTTACATGAGAGTGCTATCAATCTTCCCATCTTTACTCTTGGAAAGAAAGCAATAAATTATATTTTCCTAAATGCCGAACTATTCCTTTAAGTTAACATTCAGCCAAAGGATTAATTGAAATCATAAGTGTGTTCCTGCACACCAGTGGTCGGCTTACTGTGAGTAATCATGGATTAATATTCCTGACTTGCTGAGACCTATTTAAGAGCTGCATCCAAAATCACTCTCTACGTACTATTGAGTGCACTTCATTTAACCCAGTGTAGTGCCCTCAAAAATTCCCACATTGGAATGAAAAAAGTAGTGCCCTTGGCATGTACTTCCGGCTTACAAACCCACAGTGACAATTCATAAGCTTCCAAAGTCTTTGCTGCTCACTATAGAATAAACTATTTAATGTTTATTTTACTGGGATCAGTGGATGAGTGAACAAGGGAGTGATTTTGGACACAGCTGATACGGCATTCATGTCATATCAGAGTTATTGTAATTACACGTTTTTAACTTTTGAATAGGGTCTACGTCAACTTCTAAGTCTGAATTATGACTGGGAAAGTCAGATTTTTCTGATATATCCAACTTGTGCCTCAAACCAAAACACATATAGATGCCTTACATCAGTCAAAGTCCATTGTTCTATGTAACTAAACCCAAATTAATGGATATGGTGTCATATTGTCAGGGCACAGTATTTTAACTCTCATATAGCTGTTTTATCTCTTCATGTAAACGTTCACAAGTCATTCATTATGGGAATCTTTTCATCTCTATCATCCATCCCACATGATAACATCTGTACCATATCCCAGCATGCAGAGGGCAGGGAAAGAGCCAAAGCTTTCACCTCTAATTCAGATTGTTTTCAGTGCTGAGCCGCCATGTTGCCCCTTGGGAATAACAATTTTAAAGGAATATCATGATACCTCTTATTTATGCATAGAACATGTGTTAAGTGCATGTGTGTGGTGACCTTCTACCATGGTTTTGCTTAGTGAAAACTCCAAAATGTCAGTTTTCCTACAACTAAGAAAAACATAGCAGCTGAACTCATTTTGTAGGGTGTTATGAAGAGCACCTGGGGATCTTTAATTTTACACAAATGTTCATAAACACAACATCAGAGAATGTCCGAGTTGAAGAAGTGGTTTTGTCAGATTACAGCATATGAGGGAAATAGTTATTTCAATTATCTGCAAATATTTGTGATGTACTGGAGTTCGGCCACATCCCTAACCTGATTTGTCATTTGGCTGCATATTTTTTGCTTTATATCATGTTGCTCCTCTGTAACGTATCCAAGCGTCTGAGGTCAGAGCTGTTTGTTAGTCCACAGAGAAAGCGAAAGAGAGAGAGAGAGGGACTGTGAACAAGAGGACAGAGAGAAGCAGATGCTCCCTCAGGAGGAGGGTTGAGCTGCCCACCTCCTCTGTCCCTCCATTCCCTCCTTTTAATTCTAAGAGCATATGGACACTAAAGAAAGACCACGGGACAGGAGACATGCTGGAGAAGACAAACAGAGAGAGAGCGAGAGAGGAGAAAACAGACAGAAAGACAGAGAGGCAAGAAAAATGGCAGAGGCAAGGATAAAAAAAGATGGAGAAAAAAAAGTGGTAAAAACAGGGAAAGAGGTGTGAGAGGACCCGCATGTTTTAAATAAATGTGTTTTTTTTCCTGAAATTAGAGCTGGAATGAGACTGAACGATGGAAAATAGCAAGCATAGCATTGCGCACGAGGCAGCAGGCAGCTCGCCTGCTGAGGCAGGGTGCGGTGAGGATATCCTTGACTTAGTTTGCACCCTTTTCTGGCCTGAATCTAATCACTGTCAAACTGTAGAAAGTCTCCGAGGCTTATCAGTTTAATAAAACCATGTGCTTTGAATGGGCGCATTGAACATTTAGTTTACAATGACAGATTTGCTTCGCTGAGAGGTTTATAAGTGTAGTTTAGATTTCAGGACAATCTGTCTCAAGGAGATACCTAAATCATTCTACTGTAGACCAAATTTACTGCAAAGAAAATGAAAAGTAATTGAGAATGATGAATGCGATGTGTTGTGACATAAAGGAATAGACTACAGTTCAGATAAATTACACAAACTTGACGCTTTCATTCCGCCCAACTTGTGTTTGGCTGAAACAATATGTGTTTGCTTGTAATGTATCACCTGCGCCTGTGAGAGACATCTCTCAAATACAGGAATTTTCAAGTAGATCTCTAATGAGCTTCACTACATGCTTTCAAGTTTCCATTCCAACGTTCCACCTTGCTTACAAAACAGATAGCAACTGCAGCACCTGCTGCAGCTGGAGATGCTCTGCAGAGGTGCTGAGTGGCTCCATAAATTTTCAAGAACAGTAACTGCCTCCAAAGCCACATAAATAAATGAGATATAATATGAGAATATACCATATGAGATAATGTGTCAATAAGATGGATGTTGCTTTCCACTA